>NW_027523780.1:0-131881 GCF_052094955.1 Ictidomys tridecemlineatus | reverse complement strand
GCAGAGAGCAGAAGTTGAAGACTGGGGTGCAGAAGGACTGTTACTGAGAGCAGAGTTTGGAGACTGGGGTGAAGAAGAACTGATAAAGACACCTGACGTTGGAGACTGGGGTTCAGAAGGACCATTACAGAGAGCAGAGTTTTGAGACTGCGGTACAGAAGGACTGTTACAGAGAGCAGAGTTTAGAGACTGAGGTGAAGAAGGAGTGTTTCAGGGAGTAGAGGTTTGAGACTTTGGTGCAGGAGGATTGTGGCAGAGAGCAGAGTTTGAAGACTGAGATGAAGAAGGACTGTTACCGAGAGCAGATGTTGGAGACTGGGGTGCAGAAGTACTGATACAGAAAGCAGAGGTTGGAGACTGGGGTGCAGAAGGACCGTTACAGAGAGCAGATTTTGGATACTGCAGTACACGAGGAGTGTTACAGAGAACAGAGGTTGGAGAAGGGGTGCGAAAGGTCTGTTACATATGGCAGAGTTTACAGACTTGGTTGCAGAATGATCTTACAGAGAGCAGATTTTGGAGACTGCAGTACAGAAGAACTTTTACAGAGAGCAGAGGTTGGAGACTGGGGTGGAGAAGAACTGTTTCAGAGAGTAAATATTGGAATTTGTGTTGCAAAAGGACTGTTGGAGAGAGCAGAGGATAAACACTTGAGTGTAGAAGTACTGTTGCAGAGAGCAGAGTTTGCAGTCTGAATTGCGGAAGGACTGTTTCAGCGGGCACAGTTTGGAGACTGTGGTAGAAAACGACGGGATACAGAAAGCAGAGGTTGGATACTGGGGTGCATAAGTACCATTACAAAGAACAAAGGTTGGAGACTGAGGTACAGAAGGACTGTTACAGAGAGTAGAGGTTGGATACTGGGGTAAAGAATAACTGTTTTAGAGAACAGAGGTTGGAGACTGGGGTGCAAAATGATCGTTTCAGAGAGCAGAGTTGTCAGACTGAGGTGCAGAAAGACTGTTGCAGGGAGCAGATGCTAGAGACTGGGGTGAAGAAGGAGTTTCTCAGAGAGCAGAGGTTGGAAACTGGGGTGCAGAAAGACTGTTGCAGAGAGCAGACTTTGGAAACTGGTGTACAGAAAGATCGTTGCAGAGAGCAGAGGTTTTAGACTGGGGTGCAGAAGGACTGTTGCAGAGAGTAGAGTTTCGAGACTGAGGTGCGGAAGGATCATTGCAGAGATCAGAGGTTGGAGACTGGGGTGCAGTAGAACTCCTACAGAGAGCAGAGTTTTTAGACAAGGTTGCACAAGGATCTTACAGAGAGCAGAGTTGTAGACCAATTGCAGCAGGACTGTTACAGAGAGCAGAGGTTGAAGACTGGGGTTCAGAAAGATCGTTGTAGAGAACAGAGTTTTCAGACTGAGGTGAAGAAAGACTTTTGCAGAGAGCACATGTTGGAGACTGGGGTGCAGAAGGACTGTTACAAAGAGCAGAGTTTGGGGAGTGGGTTTCACAAGGATTGTTGTAGAGAGCAAAATTTTGAGACTGGGGTGCAGAAGGATTGTTATACAGAACAGAGGTTGGAGACTGGGGTGCAGAAGGCCTATTACGGAGAGCAGAGTTGGGAGAAGGGCTTTAGAAGTACATTTACAGAGAGTAGTATTTGGAGACTGAGGTGCAGAAGGATTGTTACAGAGAGCAGAGTTTGGAGACTGTGTTGCAGAGGGACTGTTGCAGAGAGCAGAGACTGGACACTGGGGTGTAGAAGGACTGTGGCAGAGAGCACAGGTTAGAGATTGAGTTGCAGAAGGACTGTTGCAGAGAGCAGAGTTTCGAGACTGGGTTACAGAGGCAGAAGTTGGAAATTTGGTGCAGAAGGACTGTTGCAGAGAGCAGATGTTGGAGACTGGGGTGCATAAGGACTGTTAAAGAGAGCAGAGTTTGTAGACTGAGATGCAGAAAGACTATTACTGAGAGCAGAGGTTGGAAATTGTGGTGAAGATGGACTGATACAGTAAGCAGAGATTGGAAACTGGGGTGCAGAAGGACTATTACAGAGAGCAGAGTTTGGAGACTGGGGTGCAAAAGACCTGTAAGAGAGAAGAGGTTGGAGACTTCTGTGCAGAAGGATTGTTACAGGTAGCATAGTTTGGAGACTGGGGTGCAGAAGGATCGTTTCAGAGAGCAGATGTTGGAGACTGGGGTGAAGAAGGACTGTTACAGAGAGCAGAAGTTGGAGACTGGGGTGCTAAAGCATCATTACATTGAGCAGAGGTTGGAGACTGAGGTTCAGAAGGACTATTACAGAGAGGATAGGTTGGAGACTGGGGTGCAGAAGGATTCTTTCAGAGAGCAGAGTTTGGAGTTTGGTGTCCAGCAGAAGTGTTACAAATAGAAATGTTTCAAGACTGGGTTTCGGAAGGATCTTACAGAGAGCATTTTGGAGACTGAGGTTCAGAAGGTCTGTTACAGAGAGCAAAGTTTTGAAACTGGGGTGCAGTAGGATTGTTGCAGATAGCAGAGTTTTCAGACTGAGGTGAAGAAGGAATGTAGCAGAGAGCAGATGTTGGATTCTGGGGTGCATAGGACTGTTACAGAGAGCAGAGTTTGGGAAGAGGGGTGCATAAGGATCTTTAGAGAGAGCACAGTTTGGAGAGTGGGGTGCAGAAGGCCTGTTACAGAGAGCAGAGTTTGAAGTCTGGGGTGCAGAAGGCCTTTTACAGAGAGCATAATTTGGAAACTGGGGTGCAGAAGAACTGTTACAGATAGCAGAGCTTGGAGACTGGGGTGAAAAAGTACTGTTGAAGAGAGCAGAGGTTGGAGACTGTGGTGAAAAAAAATCATTGCAAAGATCGGAGGTTGAAGACTGAGGTTAAGAAGGATTGCTAAAGAGAGCAGAGATTGGAGACTGGGGTGAATCAGGACAGATACAGAAAGCACAGGTGGGAGACTGGGGTGCAGAAGAAATGTTGCAGAGAGCAGAGCTTGGAGACTGAGGGGCAGAAGGACTGTTACAGAGAGCAGAGGTTGGAGACTGGGGTGCAGAATAACTGATATTGAAAGTAGAGTTTGGAGACTTGTGTGCAGAATGACCGTTACAGACATCAGAGTTTGGAGACTGCTGTACAGAAGAGCTGTTATAGAGAGCAGAGTTTGGAGCCTGGGGTGCAGAAGGACTGTTTCAGAGAACATAGTTTGGATACTGGGGTGCAGAGGACCATAGCAGAGAGAAGAGGTTGGAAACTGAGGTGCAGTAGAACTGTTATAGAGAGCAAAGTTTGGAGACCGGGGTGAAGAAGGATCTTACAGGCAGCAGAGTTTGGAGACTGGGGTGCAGAAGGACTGTTTCAGAGAGCAGAGTTTGGAGACTGGGGTGCAGAAGGACTGTTGCAGGGAGCAGTGTTTGGAGACTGAGGTGCATATGGTTCATTGCAAAGAGAAGAGTTTAGAGACTGGGGTGCATTAGGCCTGTTACAAAGAGCAGATTTCGGAGACTGGGGTGCAGAAGACATGTTACAGAGAGCAGAGGTTAGAGACTGGTGTGCAGAAGAATTGTTACAGGTAGCAGAGGTTGGAGACTGAGGTGCAGAAGGATTGGTACAGAGAGTAGAGGTTGGAGACTGAAGTGCAGAAGGACTATTACAGAGAGCAGAGGTTGGAAACTGGGGTGCAGAAGGATCATGGAGAGAGCAGAGGTTGGAGACTTAGGGGCAGAATGATCATCGCAGAGAGCAGAGTGTTCAGACTGTGGTGCAGAATGATCGTTACAGAGTGCAGAGGTTGGAGACTGGGGTGCAGAAGGACAGTTACTTAGAGCACAGATGGAGACTGGGGTGCAGAAGAAATGTTGCAGAGAGCAGAAGTTGGAGACTGGGGTGCAGAAGGACCGTTACAGAGAGCAGAGTTTTGAGACTGCGTTACAGAAGGACTGTTACAGAGAGCAGAGGTTGGATACTGGGGTGCAGAAAGACTGATGCAGAGAACAGAGTTTGGAGATTGGGGTGCAGACAAACTGTTTCAGAGAGCAGAGGTTGGAGACTCAGGTGCAGAAAGATTGTTTCAGAGAGCAGAGGTACGATAGTGGTGTGCAAAAGGACTGATCCAGAGAGCATATGTTGGAGAATGGGGTTCAGAAGGCCTGTTACAGAGAGCAGCGGCTGGAGACTGAGGTGCTGAAGGATCATTTCAGAGAGCAGATATTGGAGATTGAGGTGCAGAAGGACTGTTACAGAGAGGAGCGGTTGGAGAGTGGGGTTTAGAAGGATTCTTACAAAAGCAGAGGATGGAGACTGGGGTGCAGAAAGAGTGTTACAGAGAGCAGAGGTTGGAGACTGGTGTGCAGAAGGAGTGTTACAGAGAGCAGAGTTTGTAGATTGGTGTCCAGAAGAACTGTTAAAGAGAGCAGAGTTTGGAGACTGAGATGCAGAAGGATTGTTACAGAGAGCAGAGTTTTGACACTGATGTTCAGAAGGACTGTTACAGAAAGCAGAGCTCGGAGACTGGTGTGTAGAAGTATCATAGCAGAGAAGAGAGGTTTGAGACTGAGGTGCAGACGGATCATTGCAGAGAGCTGAGGTTGGAGAATGTGGTGTAAAAAGACTGGTGCAGAGAGCAGAGGTTGGGGACTGGGATGAAGAAAGACTGTTGCAGAGAGCAGAGTTTGGAGACTGATGTGCAGAAGGACTGTTTAAGAGAGTAGAGTTACGAGACTGGGGTGAGGAAGAACTGATACAGAAAGGAGACTTTGGAAACTGGGGTGCAGAGGTTGGAGACTGCAGTACATAAGGACTGTTACAGAGAGTGGAGATTGGAGACTAGTGAACAGAAGGACTGTGGCAGAGAGCAGATGGTGGACACTGTGGTGCAGAACGACTGTTGCAGAGAGCAGAGGTTGGAGAATGGGGTGCAGAACGACTGTTGCAGATAACAGAGGTTGGAGACTTGGGTTCAGATGGATTGTTGCAGAGAACAGATGTTGTTGACTGGGGTGCAGAAGGACCGTTAAAAAGAGCAGAGGTGGGAGACTGGGGTGGAGAAGTAATGTTACAGAGAGCAGAGTTTGGAAACTGAGGTGCAAAATAATCTTACAGAGAGCAGAGTTTGAAGACTTGGGTGCAGGAGGACTGGTGCACAGAGAGGACGTTGGAGATTGGGGTGCAGAAGAATCATTGCAGAGAGAAAAGTTTGAAGACTGGGGTGCAGAAGGATGGTTACAAAATGAAGAGTTTGAAGACTGCGGTACAGAAAGACTGTTACAGAGAGCAGAGGATGGAGACTGCGGTGCAGAAAAATCATTGGAGACGGCAGAGGTTAGAGTCTGGGGTGCAGAAGGACTGATCCAGAAATCAGAGTTTGGAGACTGAGTTTTACAAGGATCTTACCGATCACAGAGTTTAGAGATTAAGGTGCAGCAGGACTGTTAGAGAGCAAAGAGTTTAGAGACTAAGGTACAGAAAGATCGTTGCAGAGAGCAGAGGTGGAGACTGTGTTGCAAAAGGATCGTTACAGAGAGCAGAGGTTGGAGACTGAGGTGTAGAAGGACTGTTAAAGAGAGCACAGGTTGGAGACTGGGGTGCAAAAGGAGTGTTGCAGAGAGAAGAGTTTGAAAACTGTGGTGCAGAAAGACTGATATAGAAAGCAGAGGTTGGAGACTGGGTTGGAGAAGGACCCTTACAGAGAGCAGAGTTTGGAGACTGGGGTGCAGAAGGACTGTTACAGAGAGCAGAGTTTGGAAACGGGGTGGAGAAAAATCGTTACAGAGAGAAGAGGTTGGGGATGGGGTGAAGAAGGCCTGTTAAAGAAAGCAGAGGTTGGAGACTGAGGTGCAGAAGGACTGTTGCAGAAAGCAGAGGTTTTAGACTGAGGTGTAGAAGGACTGTAACAGAGAGCAGAGGTTGGAGACTGGGGTGCAGAAGGACTGATACAAAAAACACAATTTGGAGACTGGTGTGCACAATGACAGTTACAGAGAGCAAAGGTTTGAGACAGCAGTACAGAAGAACTGCTACAGAGAGCAGAGTTTGGAGACTGGGGTGGAGAAGGACTGTTACAGAGAGCATATGTTGGAGACTGGGGAGCAGAAGGACTGTTTCAGAGAGCGGAGGTTGGAGACTGAGGTGAAGAAGGACTGTTGCAGAAAACAGATGTTGGAGACTGGGGTGCATAATGACCGTTGCAGAGAGCAGAGGTTGGAGACTGAGGTGCAGAAGGACTGTTGTAGAGAGCAGAGTTTGGATACTGGGGTGCAGAAGGACTGTTGCAGAGACTATAGGTTGGAGACTGAGGTGCAGAAGTCGTGTTACAGAGAGCAGAGTTTGGAGAATCGGGTGCAGAAGGACAGTTACAGAGAGCAGAGGTTAAATACAGGGTTGCAGAAGGATCTTACAGAGAGCAGAATTTGGAGACGGAGGAGCAGTTGGACTGTTACAGAAAGAAGAGGTTGGAAATTGGGGTTCAGAAGGATTGTTACAGAGACCAGAGTTTGAAGATTGCGGTATAGAAAAACTGTTACAGAGAGCCGAGGTTGGAGACTGGGGTGCAGAAGGAATGTTACAGAGAGCACAGGTTAGAGACTGAGGTGCAGAAGGATAGATATGGAGAGCACAGGTTTGAGACTGAGGTTCAGAAGGACTGATATAGAAAGCAGAGTTCGGAGACTGGTGTGCAGAAGGCACGTTACGAAGAGCAGAGGTTGGAGACTGAGGTACAGAAGGACTGTTACAGAGAGCAAAAGTTGGAAACTCGGGAGTAGAATGACTGTTGCAGAGGACAGATGTTGGAGACTGGGGTGCTGCAGGACACTTGCTGAAAGCAGTGGATAAATTCTGGAGTGGAGAAGGAATGTTACAGAGAGCAGAGTTTGAAAACTGGAGTGCAGAAGGATCTTACAGATAGCAGAGTTTTGAGACTGTGGTGCAGAAGGACAGTTGCAGAGAGCAGAGATTGGACACTGGGGTGCAGAAGGACTGTTGCAGAGAGCAGAGATTTGAGACTGAGGTGCAGAAGGATTGTTACAGAGAGCAGAGTTTGGAGACTGGGGTGCAGAAGGACTGTTACAGAGAGCAGAGTTTTGAGACTGGGGTGCAGAAAGACTGTTGAAGAGAACAAAGTTTGGAGATTTGGGTGCCGAAGGACTGTTGCAGAGAACAAAGGTTGGAGACTGGGGTGCAGAAGGACTGTTGCAGGGAGCATAGCTTGGAGACTGTGATGCAGAAGAACACTTAGATAGAACAGAAGTTGGAGATTCAGGTGCAGAAGAACTGTTATAGAGTGCAGTATTTGGAGACTTGGTTGCAGAAGGATCTTACAAAGAGGAGAGGTTGGAGACTGAGGTGCAGGTGGAGTGTTACAGAGAAGAGTGTTTGGAGACTGAGGTGCAGAAGGATTGTTACAGAAAGCAGAGGTTGGATACTGAGTTTAAGAAGGACTGTTACAGAGAGCAGAGTTTGGAAATTTGGGTGCAGAAGGACCGTTACAGAGAGTAGACGTTGGAGACTGTGGTATAGGACTGTTACCGAGAAAAGAGTCTGGAGACTTGGGTGCGGAAGGACTCTTACATAGAGCACAGGCTGGAGACTGAGGTGCAGAAGGATAGATACAGAAAACGAAAGTTGGAGATTGGGGTTCGGACAGATTTATACAGAAAGCAGAGTTTGGAGACTGGGGTGTAGAAGGACCATTACAAAAAGCAGAGGTTGGAGACTGTGGTACAGAAGGACTGTTACAGAGAGCAGATCTCGGAGACTGGATAGCAGAAGGAGTTTTGCAGAGGATCGTGGTATGAGACTGGGGTTAAGAAAGAATGTTACAGAGAGCAGAGTTTGGAAACTGGAGTGCAGAAGGATCTTACAGAGAGAGAGGTTCGAGACTGTGGTGCAGAAAGACTGTTGCAGAGAGCAGACATTGGAGACAGGGGTCCAGAAAAATCGTTGCAGAGAGCAGTGTTTGGAGACTGGGGTGCAGAAGGACTATTGCAGAGAGCAGATGATGGAGACTGGGGTGCAGAAAGACTGTTGCAGAGAGCAGATTTTAGATACTGGGATGCAGAAGGACTGTTACACAGAGCAGAGTTTAGAGACTGAGGTGCACAAGGACTGTTACAGAGAGCAGAGTTAGGAGACTGGGGTGCAGAAAGACTGTTACAGAGAGCAGAGTTTGGAGACTGGGGTGCAAAAAGACTGTTGCAGAGAGCAGATGTTGGAGACTGGGGTGGAGAAGAATGTTGCAGAGAGAAGAGGTTAGAGACTTGGTTGGAGAAGGCCTGTTAATGAGACCAGAGTTTAAAGACTGGGTTTCCGAAGAATCTTACAGAGAGCAGAGTTTGGAGACTGAGTTGCAGAAGGACTGTTAGAGAGAGCAGATGTAGGAGACTGGGGTGCAGAAGGGTCGTTGCAAAGAGCAGACTTTTAAGACTGACGAGCAGAAGAACTGTTGCAGAGAGCAGATGTTGAAGACTGGGGTGCAGTAGGACTGTTGCAGAGAGCAGATATTTGTAACTGGGTTGCAGAAGGACTGTTATAGAGAGAAAAGTTGGGGGACTGGGGTGCAGAAGGACTGTTTCAGAGAGCAGATTTTGGAAAATGAGGTGCGGAAGTTCTGTTACAGAGAGCAGAGTTTGGAAACTCAGGTGCAGAAAGACTATTAAAGAGTCCAGAGGTTTGATACAGGGGTGCAAAAGGATATTACAGAGAGCATAATTTGGACATTGAGGTGCAGAAGGACTGTTGCAGAGACCAGAGGTTGGAGACTAGGGTGCAGTAGGATCATTGCAAAGAGCAGAGTTTGGAGACTGGGGTGCTGAAGGATTGTTGCAGAGAGCAGAGGTTGGAGACTGTGCTGCAGAAGGCCTGCTACAGAGAGAAGAGTTTGGAGACTGGGGTGCAGAAGGCCTGTAAGAGAGAGGAGGGTTTGGAGACTGTGTTGCACAAAGACTGTTATAGAGAGCAGAGTTTGGATACTGGGTTGCTGAAGGATCTTACAGAGAGAAGAGGTTGGAGACTGACGTTCAGGTGGACTGTTACAGAGAGCAGTGGTTGGAGACTGGGGTGCAGAATGATCGTGCAGAGAACAGAGGTGTCAGACTGAGGTGCAGAAGTACTGTTACAGAGAGCAGAGGTTGGAGATGAGGTATAGATGGACTGTTACAGAGAGTAGAGTTTGAAGACTGAGGTGAAGAAGGACTGTTACAGAAAGCAGAGGTTGGAAATTGGGGTGCAGAAAGACCGTTATAGAGACCAGAGTTAGGAGACTGTGGTATAGAAAAATTCTTACAGAAAGCAGAGGTTGGAGACTGGGGTGCAGATGGAATGTTACAGAGAGCACAGGTTGGAGACTCAGGTGCAGAAGGATAGATACAGTGAGCAGAGTTTTGAGACTGGGGTTCAGAATGACTGATAAAGAAAGCAGATTTTGGAGATTTGGGTGCAGAAGGACCTTTCCAGAGAGCAAAGGTTTGAGATTGCGGTATAGGACTGTTACAGAGAGCAAAGGTTCGATACTGGTGTTCAGATGGACTGTTACAGAGAACAGAGGTTGGAGACTGGGGTTCTGAAAGACTGATACAGAAAGCAGAGGTTGGAGACTGGGGTGTAGAAGGACCGTTACAAAAAGCAGAGGTTGGAGACTGCGTTACAGAAGGACTGTTACAGAGAGTAGATCTCGGAGATTGGGGAGCAGAAGGACTGTTGCAGAAGACAGAGGTTTGAGACTCCAGTGGAGAAGGAATGTTACAGAGAGCAGAGTTTGGAAACTAGAGTGCAGAAGGATCTTACAAGAGAAGAGGTTGGAGACTGTGTTGCAGAAGGATTGTTGTTGAGGGCAGACGTTGGAGACTGGGGTCCAGAAGGATCATTGCAGATAGCACAGTTTTGAGACTGTGGTGCAGAAGGACTGTTCCAGAGAGCAGGTGTTGGAACCTGGGGTGCAGAAGGACTGTGGCAGAGAGCAGATTTTAGAGACTGGGGTGCAGAAGGATTTACATAGAGCAGAGGTTGGAGACTGAGGTGCAGAAGTACTGTTACAGAGAGCAGTGTTTGGGGACTAGCGTGCAGAGGACTGTTATAGAGAGCAGAGTTTGGAGCCTGGGTTTCAGATGGATCTTACAGAGAGAAGAGTTTTGAGATTGGGGTCCAAAAGGACTGTTGCAGAGAGAAGATTCTGGAGCAGGGGTGGAGAAAGAATTGTTGCAGAGAGAAGAGGTTGGAGACTGGGGTGCAGAAGGCCTATCACAGAGAGCAGAGTTTGGAGACTGCGTGGCAGAAGTCATGTTACAGAGAGAAGAGTTTGGATACTGTTGTGCAGAAGGACTGTTACAGAGTTCAGAATTTAAAGACTGGGTTTTAGCAGGATCTTACGAAGAGCAGAGTTGGGAGAATGATGTGCAGAAGGACTGTTACAGAGAGCAGAAGTAGGAGACTCTGGTGCAGAAAGGTCCTTGCAGTGAGCTGACTTTTCAGAGTGAGGTGCAAAAGGACTGTTGCAGAGAGCAGATATTAGAGACTGGGTTGTAGGAGGACTGTTGCAGAGAGCAGAGGTTGGAGACTTTGTTGAAGAAGAATCGTTGCAGAGAGCAGAGGTTGGAGACCGGTTGGCAGAAGCAATGTTACAGAGAGCAGAGTTTTAAACTGGGTTGCAGAAGGATCTTACAGAGAGCAGAGGTTGCAGACAGTGTTGCAAAAGGATTGTTACAGAGAGCAGAGCTTGGAGACTGTGGTACTCTTGCAGACAGCAGACGTTGGAGACTTGGGTTCACAAAGATCGTTGCAGAAAGCAGAGTTGGAGACAGGGGTGTAGAAGGACTGTTGCAGAGAGCAGATGTTGGAGACTGGGGTGCAGACGGACTGTTGCAGAGAGCAGAGGTTGGAGAATGAGGTGCAGAAAAACTGTTACAGAGAGTAGAGGTTGGAGACTGGGGTGCAGGACTGTTACAGAGAGCAGAGGTTGGAGACTGGAGTTCAGATGGATGTTACAGAGAGCAGATTTTAGAGACTGTGGTGCAAGGGGACTGTTGCAGAGAGCAGAGGTTGAAGACTGGTGTGAAAAAGAATCCTTGCAGAGAGAAGTGTTTGGAGACTGGGGTGCAGAAGGCCTGTTACAGAGAGTAGTGGTTGCAGACTGGGTTGCAGAAGTCCTGTTGCAGAGAGCAGAGGTTGGAGACTGTTGTGTAGAAAGACGATTACCGAGTGCAGAGTTTAAAGCCTGGGATCTTACAGAGAGCAGAGTTGGGAGACTGAGGTGCAGAAAGTTCGTTGCTTACAGCAGAGTTTTATTACTGAAGTGCAGAATGACTGTTGCAGAGAGCAGATATTGGAGCCTGGGGTGCAGAAGGAGTGTTGCAGAGAGCAGACATTGGACTGGGGTTAAGAAGGATCATTTCAGGGAGCAGAGTTTGGAGACTGGTGTGCAGAAGGATTGTTAAAGAGAGTAGAGTTTGGAGACTGGGTTTTAGAAAGATGCTACAGAGAGCTGAGTTTGGAGATTGAAGTGCAGAAGGGCTGATACAGAGAGTAGAGTTTGAAGACTGAGGTGCAGAAGGACCGTTACAGAGAACAGAGTTTGGAGACTTAGGTGCAGAAGGATAGATACAGAGAACGGCGGTTGGAGACTGCGGTTCAGACAGACTCATACAGAAAGCAGAGGTTGGAAACTGGGGAGTAGAAGGACCGTTACAAAGAGCACAGGTTGGAGACTGAGGTACAGAAGGACCAGATGTCGGAGACTGGGGAGCAGAAAGACTATTGCAGAGGACAGAGTTTGGAGACTGGGGTGGAGAAGGAATGTTATAGAGTGCAGAGTATGGAATCTGGAGTGCACAAGAATCTAACAAAGAGCAGAGGTTGGAGACTGTGGTGCAGAAGGACTGTTGAAGAGAGTACATGTTGGAGACTGGGGTCCAGAAGGAGCGTTGCAGATAGCAGAGTTTGGAGACTTGTGTGCAGAAGGACTGTTTCAGAGAGCAGATGTTTTAGACTGGGGTGCAGAAGGACTGTTACAGAGAGCAGAGGTTGGAGACTGAGGTGCAGAAGGACTGTTGCAGAGAGCAGAGGTTGGAGACTGGGGTGCAAGAGGACTGTTGCAGAGAGCAGAGGTTGGAGACTGGGGTGCAAAAGGACTATTTCAGAGAGCAGATGTTGGAGACTGGGGTGGAGAAGAATCATTGCAGAGAGAATAGGTTGGAGATTGGGGTTTAGAAGGCCTGTTACAGAGAGCAGAGTTTGGAGACTGGGTTGCAGAAGGATGTTAAAGAGAGCAGAGTTGGGATACTGAGGTTCAGAAGGACTGTAACAGAAAGTAGACGTACGAGACTGGGATGCAGAAGGGTCGTTGCAGAGAGCAGAGTTTTCAGACTGAGGTGCATAAGGATATTACAGAGAGCAGAGGTTTGAGACTATGGTGCAGAAGCACTGTTGCCAAGAGCAGAGTCTGGAGACTGGGTTGCAGAAGGGTCTTACAAAGAGCAGAGTTAGGAAACTGAGGTGCAGAAGGATCATTGCAGAGAGCACTGATTTCAGACTGAGTTGCAGAAGGACTATAGCAGAGAGCAGATATTGAAGACCGGGATGCAGAAGGACTGTTGCAGAGAGCAGAGGTTAAAGACTGGGGTGAAGGAGTGTCGTTTCAGTGAGCAGAGTTTTCAGACTGAGTTGCAGAAGGACTGTTGCAGAGAGCAGATGTTGGAGACTGGGTACCGAAGGATTGTTGCAGAGTGCAGAGGTTGGAGACTTTGGTGAGGAAGGATCTTTGATGAGGGCAGAGGTTGGAGAGCGGTGTGCAGAAGCATCGTGACAGAGAGCAGAGTTTGGAGACTGGGTTTCAGAAGGATATTACAGAGAGCAGAGGTTGCAGACAGGGGTTTAGAAGGATTGCTACAGAGAGCAGAGGTTGAAGACGTTGGTGCAGAAGGACTGTTACAGAGAGCATAGGTTGGAGTCTGAGGTGTAGAATGACTGTTACAGAGAGCAGAGTTTGGAGACTCATGTGCAGAAAGACTGTTACAGGAAGCAGAGTTTGGAAATTGGGGTGCAGAAGAACCGTTAAGGAGAGCAGAGTTTGGATACTGCAGTATAGGACTGTTTCAGAGAGCAGAGGTTGGAGACTGGGGTGCCGAAAGACCCTCAAAGAAAGCAGAGGTTACAGACTGCGGTGAGAAGAAATGTTAGAGAGATCAGATTTTGGAAACTGGCGTGCAGAAAGATGTTACAGAGAGCAGAGTTTTGAGACTGTGGTTCAGAAGGACTGTTGCAGAGAGCACACGTTGGAGCCTGGGGTCCAGAAGGATCGTTGAAGAGAGCAGAGATTGGACTGGAGTTAGAATGACTGTTGCAGAGAGCAGATATTGGAGACTGGGGTGCAAAGGACTTTTGCAAAGAGCAGAGGTTGGAGAATGGGGTGCAGAAGAATTGTTGCAGAGAGCAGAGGTTGAAGACTGAGGTGAAGAAGGACTGTTACAGAGAGCAGAGGTTGGAAACTTCGGTGCAGAAGGACGATTACAGAGAGCAGAGGTTGGAGCCTGGGGTTCAGAATAACTGTTGCAGAGAGCAGAGGTTGTCGATTGTGGTGCAAAAGGATTGTTGCAGAGAGCAGAGGTTTTCGACTGTTGTGGAGAAGAATCGTTGTAGAGAGAAGAATTTGGAGTCTTGGGTGTAGAAGGTCTGTTACAGAGAGCAGTGGTTTTTGACTGGGTTGATGAAGGATCTTACGAAGAGCAGAGATAGGAGACTGAGGTGCAGGGGGACAGTTACCAAGAGCAGTGGTTGGAGACTGGGGTGCAGAAGAATCGTGCAGAGAGATGAATTTTCAGACTGAGGTGCAGAAGGACTGTTACAGAGAGCATAGGTTGGAGACTGAGGTGTAGAAGGACTGTTACAGAGAGCAGAGTTTGGTGACTCAGGTGCAGAAGGACTGTCACAGGAAGCAGATTTTGGAAATTGGTGTGCAGAAGGACCGTTAAGGAGAGCAGAGTTTGGAGACTGCTGTATAGGACTGTTACCGAGAGCAGAGGTTACAGACTGGTGTGCAGAAGGACTCTTACATAGAGCACAGGTTGAGACTGAGGTGCAAAAGGATAGATACAGAGAACAGAGGTTGGAGACTGGGGTTCAGAAAGACTGATACACAAAGCAGAGTTTGGAGACTGGGTTGCAGAAGGACTGTTGCAGAGAGCAGATGTTTTAGACTGGGGTGCAGAAGGACTGTTACAGAGAGAAGAGGTTGGAGACTGAGGTGCAGAAAGACTGTTACAGAGAGCAGATTTTGGAGACTGGGTTGATGAAGGACTGTTACAGAGAGCAGAGGTTGAAGACTGGGGTTCAGATGGATCTTACAGAGAGCAGAGATTGGAGACTGGGGTGCAAACGGAGTGTTGCAGAGAGTAGATGTAGGAGACTTGGGTGGAGAAGAATCGTTGCAGAGAGAAGAGGTTGGAAACTGGGGTGCACAAGGCCTATCACAGAGAGCAGAGTTTTGAGACTGGGTTCAAGAAGTCCTGTTACAGAGAGCAGAGGTTGGAGAATGTTGTGCAGAAAGACTTTACAGAGTGCAGAATTTAAATACTGGATTGCAGAAGGATCAAACGGAGAGCACAGTTTGCAGAAGGACTGTTACAGAGAGCAGAGGGAGGAGACTTGGGTGCAGAAGGGTAGTTGCAGAGAGCAGAGTTTTCAGACTGAGGTGCAGAATGACTGTTGAAGACAGCAGATGTTGAAGACTGGGGTGCAGAAGGTCTGTTGCAGAGAGTAGATGTTGGTAACTAGGGTGCAGAAGGACTGTTGTAGATAGCAGAGTTTGGAGACTGGGGTGCAGAAAGACTGTTTCAGAGAGCAGAGTTTGCAGAATGAGGTGCAGAAGTCCTGCTACAGAGAGCAGACGTTAAAGACTCTGGTGCAGAAGGACTGTTACAGAGAGCAGAGGTTGGATACAGGGGTGCAGAAGAATCTTATAGAGAGCAGAAGCTGGAGACTGAGGTGCAGAAGGACTGTTACACAGAGCACATTTTGGAGACATGGGTGTAGAAGAAATGTTGCAGAGAGCAAATGTTTGATCCTGGGGTGCAGAAGCCTGTTACAGAGAGCAGAGTATGTAGACTGAGTTGAAGAAGAATCGTAGCAGAGAACATAAGTGGAGAATGGGCTTCAGAAGAATCGTTATAGAGAGCAGAGGTGGGAGACTGGTGTTCAAAAGGACTGTTACAGAGAGCACAGGTTGGAGACTGGGGTGCAGAAGGAATGTTTCAGAAAGCAGAGGTTGGAGACTGGGGTGCAGAAGGACTGTTGCAGAGAGCAGAATTTGGAGACTGAGATGCAGAAGGACTGTTACATAGAGAAGACGTTGGAGACTGGGGTGAAGAATTATGATACAGAAAGCTGAGGTGGGAGACTGGGCTGCAGAAGGACCATTACAGAGAGCAGAGGTTGGAGACTGGCGTGCAAAAGGACTGTTTCAGAGAGCAGAGTTTGGATACTGGGATGCAGAAGGCCTACTACAGAGAGCAGAAGTTGGAGACTGGGTTTCAGAAGGATTTTAGAGGGCAGGGGTTTGGGACTGAGGTGCAGGACGACTGTTAAAGAGAGCAGTGGTTGAAGACTTGGGTGCAGGAGGATCATGCAGAGAGCAGAGGTTTCAGACTGAGGTGCAGAAATACTGTTACAGAGAGCAGACATTGGAGACTGAGGTGCAGAAGGACAGTTTCAGAGAGCAGAGTTTGGTGACTGAGGTGCAGAAGGAGTGTTATAGAAAGCAGAGGTTGGAAATTGGGGTGCAGAGGGACCAATATAGAGAGCAGAGGTTGGAGACTGAGTTGCAAAAAGAATGTTACAGAGAGCAGAGGTTGGAGACTGAGGTTCAGAAGGCCTGTTACGGAGAGCAGAGTGTGAAGAAGGGCCCTAGAATGACTGTTACAGATCACAGAGTTTGGAGACTGGGTTGAAGAAGCATCTAACAGAGAGCAGATGTTGGGGACCCAGGTGCAGAAGGACAGTTACAGAGAGTAGAGGTTGGAGACTGAGGAACAAAAGGATCATAGAAGAGAACAGCGTTTTAAGACTGAGGTGCAGAAGGACTGATGCAGAGAGCAGATGTTGAAGTCTGGGGTGCAGAAGGTCTGTTGCAGAGAGCAGATGTTGGTAACTAGGGTGCAGAAGGACTGTTGTAGATAGCAGAGGTTGGAGACTGGGGTGCAGAAGGACTGTTGCAGAGAGCAGAGTTTAGAGAATGAGGTTCGGAAGTCCTGCTACAGAGAGCAGACTTTAAAGACTCTGGAGCAGAAGGACTGTTACAGAGAGCAGAGGTTGGATACAGGGGTGCAGAAGAATCGTACAGAGGGCAGAAGCTGGAGACTGAGGTGCAGAAGGACTGTTACAGAGAGCACATTTTGGAGACATGGGTGTAGAAGAAATGTTGCAGAGAGCAAATGTTTGATCCTGGGGTGCAGAAGCCTGTTACAGAGAGCAGAGTATGTAGACTGAGTTGAAGAAGAATCGTTGCAGAGAGCATAGGTGGAGACTGCCCTGCAGAAGAATCGTTATAAAGAGCAGAGGTGGGAGACTGGTGTTCACAAGGACTGTTACAGAGAGCACAGGTTGGAGACTGGGGTGCAGAAGGAATGTTTCAGAAAGCAGAGCTTGGAGACTGGGGTGGAGAAGGACTGTTGCAGAGAGCAGATTTTGGAGACTGAGATGCAGAAGGACTGTTACATAGAGAAGACGTTGGAGACTGGGGTGAAGAATTATGATACAGAAAGCAGAGGTTGGAGACTGGGTTGCAGAAAGACAGTTATAGACAGCAGAGTTTTGAGGCTGGGTTGCAGAACGAGTTGTATAGAGAGCAGAGTTTTGAGGCTGGGTTGCAGAAAGATTTTAGAGGGCAGGGTTTTGGGACTGAGGTGCAGGAGGACTGTTAAAGAGAGCAGTGGTTGAAGACTTGGGTGCAGGAGGATCATGCAGAGAGCAGAGGTTTCAGACTGAGGTGCAGAAATACTGTTACAGAGAGCAGACATTGGAGACTGAGGTGCAGAAGGACAGTTTCAGAGAGCAGAGTTTGGTGACTGAGGTGCAGAAGGAGTGTTACAGAAAGCAGACTTTGGAAATTGGGGTGCAGAGGGACCATTATAGAGAGCAGATGTTGGAGACTGAGGTGCAAAAAGACTGTTACAGAGAGCAGAGGTTGGAGACTGGGGTTCAGAAGGCCTGTTACGGAGAGCAGAGTGTGAAGAAGGGCCCTAGAATGACTGTTACAGATCACAGAGTTTGGAGACTGGGTTGAAGAAGGATCTAACAGAGAGCAGATGTTGGGGACCCAGGTGCAGAAGGACTGTTACAGAGAGTAGAGGTTGGAGACTGAGGTACAAAAAGATCGTAGCAGAGAACAGCGTTTTAAGACTGAGGTGCAGAAGGACTGTTGCAGACAGCAGATGTTGAAGTCTGGGGTGCAGAAGGTATGTTGCAGAGAGCAGATGTTGGTAACTAGGGTGCAGAAGGACTTTACAGAGTGCAGGTTTAAAGACTAAATTGCAGAAGGATCAAACAGAGAGCACAGTTGGGAGACTGAGGTGCAGAAGGACTGTTACAGAGAGCAGAGGGAGGAGACTTGGGTGCAGAAGTGTCTTGCAGAGAGCAGAGTTTTCAGACTGAGGTGCAGAATGACTGTCGAAGAGAGCAGATGTTGAAGACTGGGGTGCAGAAGGTCTGTTGCAGAGAGCAGATGTTGGTAACTAGGGTGCAGAAGGACTTTTGTAGATAACAGAGGTTGGAGACTGGGGTGCAGAAGGACTGTTGCAGAGAGCAGAGGTTGGAAACTGGGGTGTAGAAGGCTTCTTATAGAGAACAAACTTTGTAGACTGGGGTGAAAAAGGCCTGTTACACAAAGGAGAGTTGGGAGAAGGTGTGTAGAAGGACTGTTAGAGAGTGCAGAGTTGGGAGACTGGGTTGCAGAATAATCTTACAGAGAGCAGATGTTAGAGACTGAGGAGTAGAATGATCGTTGCAGAGAGAAGAGTTTGGAGACTGGGGTTCAGAAGGCCTGTTAAAGAGAGCAGACTTTGGAGACTGGGGTGCAGAAGGACTGTTATAGAGAGCAGAGTTAGGAGACTGGGTGGCAAAAGGATCTTACAGAGAGCAGAGTTTGGAGACTGAGGTGAAGGAGGACTGTTACAAAGAGCAGTGGTTGGAGACTGGGGTTCAGAAGGATCCTGCAGAGAGAAGAGGTCTCAGTCTGAGGTGTAGATCGAGTGTTACATAGAGAAGAGGTTGGAGACTGAGGTGCAGAAGGACTGTTACAGGGACCAAATTTTGGAGACTGTGTTGCAGAAAGATCTTATATAGAGCAGACTTTGGAGACTGAGGTGCAGAAGGACTGTTACAAAGAGCAGATGTTGAAGTCTTGGGTGCAGAAGGATTGTTGCAGAGAGCAAAATTTTCAGACTGAGGTGCAGAAGGACTTTTGTAGAGAGCAGATGTTGGAGACTGGGGTGCAGAAGGTTCGTTGCAGAGAGCAAAAGTTGGAGACTGCAGTACAGAAGGACTGTTCCAGAGAACAGAGGTTGGAGACTAGGCTACACAAGGACATTTTCAGAGAGCAGATGTTGGATACTGTTGTTCAGAAAAACTGTTTCAGAGAGCAGAAGTTGTAGAATGGGGTGCAGAAGACTTTGGAGAGAGCAGAGGTTGGAGACTGAGGTGCAGAAGGACGGAGAAAGAAAGCAGAGGTTGGAAACTGGAGTGCAAAAGAACCTTTACAGAGAGCAGAGTTTGGAGACTGCAGTACAGAAGGACTGTTACAGAGAGCAGAGTTTGGAGACTGGGGAGCAGAAGGAGTGTTGCAGAGTACAGAATTTGGAGACTGGGATGTAGCAGGACCGTTTCAGAAAGCAGAGGTTTGAGACTGGCGTGGAGAAGGAATATTACAGAGAGCAGAGTTTGGAAACTGATGTCAGAAAGATCTTTCAGACAGCAGAGATTGGAGACTGGGGTGCAGAAAGATTGTTGCAGAGAGCAGAGTATGGACACTGTGGTGCAGAAGGACTGTTGCAGAGAGTAGATGTTGAAGACCGGGGTGCAGAAGGACTGTTTAGAGAGCAGATGTTGGACACTGGGGTGCAGAAGGACTCTTTTATAGAGCAGAGGTTGAAGACTGAGGTGGAGAAGGACTGTTACAGAGAGCAGCGTTTGGAGACTTGGCTGCAGAAGGACTGTTACACAGAGCACACGTTGCAGACTGGGGAGCAGAAGGAAATTTGTATACAGCAGAGGTTGGAGACTGGGGTGCATAAGGACTGTTGCAGATAGCAATGTTTGGATATGAGGTGCAGAAAAACTGTTACAGAGAGCAGAGATTGTATACTGGGGTGCAGAAGGACTGATACAGAAAGCAGAGGTTGGAGACTTGGGTGCAGAAGGATCGTTACAGAGAGTAGAGTTTGGAGACTGCGCTACAGAAGGATTGTTACAAAGAGTAGGGGTTGGCGACTGGGGTGCAGAATGAGTGTTGAAAGAACAGAGTTTTGAGAATGAGGTGCAGAAGGAATGTTACAGAGAGTAGTGTTTTTAGACAAGGTTGCAGAAGGATCTTACAGAGAGCAGAGATTGTAGACCGAGGTACAGCAGGACTGTTACAGAGCGCAGAGGTTGGAGACTGGGGTGCAGAAAGATTGTTATAGAGAACAGACTTTGGATACTGGGGTGCAGAAGGCCTGTTGCACACACCAGAGGTTGGAGACTTGGGTGTAGAAGGACTGTTTCAGAAACCAGAAGTTGGAATCTGGTATGCTGACAGACTGTTGCAGAGAGCAGATGTAGGAGACTGACATGCAGAAGAACTGTTACAAAAAGCAGATGTTTGCGACTGGCATGCAGAACGACTGATACAGAGACCAGAGTTTGGAGGCTGGGGTGAAGAAGGCCGGTTAGAGAGAGCAGAGGTTGGAGACTGGGGTGCAGAAGGGCTGTTACAGAGTGCAGAGTTTGGAGACTGGGTTGTAGAACGATCTTATGTAGAGCAGAGTTTGGAGTCTGAGGTGCAAAAGGACTTTTACATAGAGCAGAGTTTGGAGACTTGGATGCAGAAGGATCATTGCAGAGAGTAGATTTTGGACACTGGGTGCAGAAGGACTGTTACACAGAGCAGAGGTTGAAGACTGAGGTGAAGAACGACTGTTACAGAGAGCATATGTGAGAGACACGCATACAGGACTGATACAGAGCAGAAGTAGAAGACTCAGGTGCAGAAGGACCGTTGCAGAGAGCAGAGGTTCGAGACTGAGGTGCATAAGGATTGTTACAGAGAGCAGAGTTTGGAGACTGGGGTCTAAAAAGACTGTAGCAGAGAGCAGAGGTTGGAGACTAAGTTGCAGAGGGACAGTTACACAGAGCACAGGTTGCAGACTGGGGTGCAGAAGGACTGATACAGAGAGCAGAGTTTGGAGACTGGGGTGAAGAAGGACTGTTGGAGAGAGCAAATGTTAGAGACTGGGTGCAAAAGGACTTTTGCAGAGAGCAGAGGATGGAGACTGGGATGCAGAAGGACTTTTGAAGAGATCAGAGGTTGCAGACTGAGTTGCAGAAGGACTGTTACAGAGGTCAGAGTTTGAGACTGTGGTGCAAAACGGATTGATACAGAAAGCAGAGTTTGGATACTGGGTGCATAAGGACCCTTACAGAGAATAGCGGATGGAGACTGCGGTACAGAAGGACTGTTACTGAGAGCAGAGGTAGGAAACTGGAGTTCAAAAAACTGATGTAGAGACCAGAGTTTGGAGACTGGGATGCTGAAGGATCGTTTGGGCTATCAGAGTATGGAGACTGGGGTGAAGAAGAACTTTTGCAGAGAGCAGAGTTTGAAGACTGGGATGTAAAATTACTGTTGCAGAGAGCAGACGTTGGAGACTGGGGTGCAGATGGACTGTTGCATAGAGAAGAGGTTGGAGACTGAGGTACAGAAGGATTGTTAAAGAGAGCAGAGGTTTGAGAATGGGGTGCAGAAGGATTATTGCAGAGAGCAGAATTTTCATACAGAGGTACAGAAGAACTGTTGCAGAGAGAAGATGTTTTATACTGGGTTTCAGAAAGACTGTTGCAGCGAGAAGAGGTTTGAGACTATGGTGCAGAAGGAAGGTTGCAGAAAGCTGAGTTTGGAGACTGAGGTGAAGAAGGACTGTTAAGAAAGCAGAGGTTGGAGATTGGGGTGCAGAAGAACTGATACAGAAAGCAGAGGTTAAAGACTGGGGTTCAGATGGACTGTTGCAGAGACCAGAGTTTTGAGAATGTGGTGGAGAAGGACTGTTGCAGAGAGGAGATGTTGGAGACATCTGCAGAAGGATCGTTCGTGTGAGCAGATTATGGAGACTGGGGTGTAGAAGGACTGTTTCAGAGTACAGAGGTTGGAGTCTGAGGTTCAGAAGGACCATTGCAGAAAGCAGAGGTTGGAGACTGGGTTTCAGAAGGATCCTACAGAGAGCAGAGTTTGAAAACTGAGGAGCAGAAGGACTGTTGCAAAGAGCAGAGGTTGGAGATAGGAGCGCAGAAGTACTTTTGCAGAGAACAGAGATTGGAGTCTGAGGTGCAGAAGGACTGTTACAGAAAGCAGAGGTTGGAAACTGGTGTGCAGAATGACTGATACATAACACAGAGTTTGGAGACTCGGGTGCAGAAGGACTGTTACAGAGAGCAGAGATTGGACACTGCAGTACAGAAGGACTGTTACAGAGAGCAGAGGTTGAAGACTGGGGTGCAGAGGGAATTTTACAGAGAGCAGAGTTTGCAGAGTGAGGTGCAGAAGGACTGTTACAGACAGCAGAGTTTAAAACTGTGGTGCAGAAGGAGTGATACAGAAAGCAGAGGTTGGAGACTGGGGTGTAGAAGGACTGTTACAGAGAGCAGAGTTTGGAGACTGGGTTGTAGAAGGACTGTTGTAGACAGCAGATGTTGGAGACTGGGGTGCAGAAGGAATGTGACAGAGAGCGGAATTTAGAGACTGGGGTGCATATGGACTATTGGAAACAGCACAGGTTGCAGACTGAGGTGCAGAAGGACTGATACAGACAGCAGTGTTTCGAGAATGTGGTGCAAAAAAACTGATACAGAAAGCAGAGGTTGGACAATGTAGTGCAGGAAAACCCTTACAGAGAACAGAGTTTGGAGACTGCAATACAGAAAGACTGTTACAGAGAGCAGAGGTTTTAGACTGGGGTGCAGAATAACTATTGTAGAGATAAGAGTTTGAAGACTGGGGTGCAGAAGGACCATTGCAGAAAGCAGAGGTTGGAGACTGGGTTTCAGAAGGATCTTACAGAGAGCTGAGTTTGGACACTGAGGTGCATAAGGACTGTTGCAGAGAGCAGAGGTTGGAGATTGGGGCACAGTAATACTGTTGCAGAGAACAGTGTTTGGAGTCTGAGGTGCAGAAGGACTGTTACAGAGAGCAGAGTTTGGAGACTGGGGTGCGGAATGACTGATACATAACGCAGAGTTTGGAGACTCAGGTGCAGAAGGACCGTTACAGAGAGCAGAGGTTGGAGACTGCAGTACAGAAGGAGTGTTACAGAGAGCAGTGTTTTAAGACTGGGGTGCAGAAGGATTGTTGAAGAGAGCAGAGGTTGCAGAGTGAGGTGCAGACGGACTTTTACAGAGAGCAGAGTTTAGAGACTGTGGTGCAGAAGCACTGATACAGAAAGCAGAGTTTGGAGACTGGGGTGAAGAAGGACCCTTACAGAGAACTGGGGTTGAATACTGTTTTACAGAAGAACTGTTGTTGAGAATAAGGTTGGAGACTGGGGCGCAGAGGGACCATTGCAGAGAGCAGAGGTTGGAGCCTGGGGTGCAGAAGGAATTTTACAGAGAGCAGAGTTTGGAATCTGGGGTACAGAAGGTTCTTATAGAGAGCAGAGTTTGGAGACTTGGTTACAGAGACACTGTTGCAGAGCAGACGTTTGAGAATGGGGTGCAGAAGGATCGTTGCAGAGAGCAGATTATGGAGATGGGTGTATAAAAGGACTGTCGCAGAGAGCAGAGTTTGGAGACTGGTGTGTAGAATGACTGTTGCAGAAAGCATTTGTTGGAGACTTAGGTGTAGAAGGACTGTTTCAGAGAGCAGAGTTCTGAAACAGGGGTGCAGAAGGACTGATACAGAGAGCAGAGGTTTAAGACTGGGGTGCAGAAAGATTGTTTCAAAGAGCAGAGATTGCAGAGTGAGGTGCAGGCGTACTGTTACAGAAAGCAGAGTTTGGAGACTGTGTTGCAGAAGCACTGATACAGAATGCAGAGTTTGGAGACTGGGGTGAAGAAGGACCCTTACAGAGAACTGAGGTTGAATACTGCGGTACAGAAGAACTGTTTTTGAGAATAAGGTTGGAGACTGGGGCACAGAGGGACCATTGCAGAGAGCAGAGGTTGGAGACTGGGGTGCAGAACGAATGTTACAGAGAGAAGAGTTTGGATTCTGGGGTACAGAAGGATATTATAGAGAGCAGAGTTTGGAGACTGGGTTGCAGAGAGACTGTTGCAGAGCAGACGTTTGAGAATGAGATGCAGAAAGACTGGGGTGCAGAATGTGTTTCAATGAGCAGAGTATGTGGACTAAGTTTAAAAGGGTCTTACAAAAAGCAGAGGTTGGAGACTGATCTACAGAAGGACTGTTACAGAGAGTAGAGTTTGAAGACTGAGGTGCAGAAGGATTGTTGCAGAGAGCAGAGTTTTCAGACTGAGGTACAGAAGAACTGTTGCAGAGAGAAGATGTTGGAGACTGGGTGCACAAGGACTGTTGCAGCGAGCAGAGGTTGGAGACAGGATGCAGAAGGATTGTTGCAGAGAGCAGAGGTTGAAGACTAGGGTGCAGAAGGACAGATACAGAGAGCAGATTTGGGAAACTGGGGTGAAGAAAGCCTGGTACAGAGAGCAGAGTTTGGAGACTGGGGTTCACGTGGACTGTTAAAGAGAGTAGAGTTTGGAGACTGGGTTGCAGAAGGATCTTACAGAGAGCAGAGGTTGGAGACTGAGGTGCACAAGCACTGTTACAAAGAGTAGAGTTTGGAGAATGAGGTGCAGAAGGATCATTACAGAGAGCAGAGCTTGGAGAGTGAGGTGCAGAAGGATTGATACAGAGAGCAGAGTTTGGAGACTGGGGTGCAGAAGGACTATTGTAGAGAGAAGAGGTTTTAGACTGGCGTGTAGAAGGACTGTTGCAGAGAGTAGAGGTAGGAGATTGGGGTGCAAAAGTACTGTAGCAGAGAGCAGAGGTTGGTAACTAGGGTGCCGAAGGACTGTTTCAGAGAGCAGAGGTTGGAGACAGCGGTGCAGGAGGATCTTACAGAGAGCAGAATGTGTAGACTGGGGTGAAGTAGGATCATTGCAGAGAGCAGAGTTTAAATACTGGGGTGCAGAAGGATCGTTGCATAGAGCAGAGTTTGGAGACTGGGGTGCAAAAGGCCTGCTACAGAGAGCAGATTTGTACACTGGCGTACAGAAGGCCTGTTACAGAGAGGAGAGGTTGGAGACTGGGGTGCAGGTGGACTATTACAGAGAGCAGTGGTTGAAAACTGGGGTGCAGAAGGATCGTGGAGAGCAGAGGTTTCAGATTGAGGTGCAGAAGTACTGTTACAGAGAGAGAGCCGAGGTTGGATATTGAGGTGTAGAAATACTGATACGGAGAGCAGAGTTTGGAGACTGAGGTGCAGAACGACTGTTACAGAAAGCAGAGGTTGGAAATTGGGGTGCAGATGGAACGTTACAGAGAGCACAGGTTGGAGACTATGGTATAGGAGGACTGTTACAGAGAGCAGAGGTGGGAGACTTGGGTACCGAAGGACTGTTACAGAAAGCACAGGTTGGAGACTGAGGTGCAGAAGGATAGACACAGAGAGAAGAGGTTGGAGACTCGGGTTCAGAAGGACTGATACAGAAAGCAGAGTTTGGAAACTCGGGTGCAGAAGGACCGATACAGAGAGCAGAGTTTGGTGACTGTGGAACAGAAGGATTGTTACAGAGAGCAGATACTGGAGACTTGGGAGCAAAAAGACTGTTGCAGAGAACAGAGTTCTGAGACAGGGGTTCCGCAGGACCACTGCAGAAAGCAGAGGTTGGCGACTGGGGTCTAGAAGGAATGTTAGAGAGGAGAGTTTGGAAACTGGAGTGCAGAAAGATCTTACAGAGAGCACAGGTTGGAGACTGTGGTGCAGAAGGACTTTTGCAGAGAGCAGACGTTGGAGACTGGGGTCAAAAAGAAATGTTACAGAGAGTAGAGTTTGGAGACTGGGGTTCAGATGCATCTTACAGAGAGCAGAGTTTGGAGACTGGGGTTCTAAAGGAGTGATGCAGAGATCAGATGTTGGAGACTGGGGTGGAGAAGAATCGTTGCAGTGAGAAGAGGTTAAAACTGGGGTGCAGAATGTCTATTACAGAGACTAGAGGTTGGAGACTGTTGTGCAGAGGGACTGATCCAGATTGCAGAGATTAAAGACTGTGTTGCAGAAGAATCTTGCAGAGAGCAGAGTTGGGAGACTGAGGTGTTGAAGGACTGTTGCAGAGAGCAGAGGTTGGAGACTGGGGTGCAGAATGGTCATTGCAGAGAACAGGATTTTGAGACTGAGGTGCAAAAGAACTGTTTTAGAAAGTAGATCTTGGAGACTGGGGCACAGAAGGACTGTTGCAGAGAGCAGATTTTGGTAACTCGGGTGCAGAAGGACTGTTGTAGAGAGTAGAGGTTTGAGACTGGGGTGCAGAAGGACGGTTACAGAGAGCAGAGGTTGGAGACTCGGATTCAGAAGTTCTGTTACAGAGAGCAGAGGTTGCATTCAGGGGGTGCAGAAGGATCTTACAGAGAGCACAATTTGGAGACTGAGGTGCAGAAAGACAGTTGCAGAGATTAGAGGTTTGAAACTGAGGTGCAGTAGGATCATTGCAGAGAGAAGATGTTGGAGACTGGGGTGAAGAAGGATCGTTGCAGAGAGCAGATATTGGAGACTGGTGTGCAGAAGGCCTGCTACAGAGAGAAGAGTTTAAAGACTTGCGTGCAGAAGGCCTGTTACAGAGAGGAAAGTTTGGAAACTGGGGTGCAGAAGGACAGTTATAGAGAGCAGAGTTCGGAGACTGGGTTGCTGAAGGTTCTTACAGAGAGCCGAGGCTGGAGACTGAGGTGCAGGTGGACAGTGACAGAGAGCAGTGTTTGGAGACTGGAGTGCAAAAGGATCGTGAAGAGAGCAGTGGTGTCAGACTTAGGTTCAGTATGACTGTTACAGTGAGCAGAGTTTGGGGACTGGGGTCTAGAAGGACTGTAGCAGAGAGCAGAGGAAGGTTTCTATGTTAAATAAAAAGGGAGATATTAACTTAATTTCATGTTAGGAAAGTAACATTACAAGGCAACCAACTAAATAGAGTACAACAATATTGGGAAATTTTGCTTTGGATATTTGAAAGATAGATAGAGGTAGAATGGGATGAATGCAAAGAGAGCTTTGATTTTATGACCTGTTCTATTCTTCTGAATAACTTTCTGCATTTTCTTCATTTTTCCACAATGAAAACTTATTACTTTAAATAACAGACATACAAAAAAGAATTCATCACAGTGAAGCACAGTGTTAGGAGGGAGATACTGCAGATTCAATGAGACCCATGGGTTGATAGCTGGTTGTGCATTTTGACAAAGTCTCCATTTATTCTTACAAAAGAGTACCCATGCAAAAGTCTGTGAGAAATTATGCTCTCTCTAAAGTCACTCCTATACGTCTCTTTCCAGAGTCCAGGCATCTCTGTATACAATATTATTTGCCATGTTGCTGCAGATTAACAAGCCTGTTTGGGGTGCTCTCAGTCCATTCTCATCATGGTCTCTTTTTCTCTGTTTTGTAGCTATGATACCATTGGAAATGAGCAATAAATTATTTGTCACCGAATTCATCTTCTTGGGATTTTCCAACCACTCCAACCTACAGGGCTGGTTCTTTCTGCTCTTTCTGGTCATTTACCTGACCAATCTCCTGGGGAACATGCTCATAATAGTGGCCACCAGGGTCAGTCCTGCTCTCCACACTCCAGTGTACTTTTTCCTCAGCAATTTGAGCTTCTTAGACGTCTGCTAAACATCCACCATGCTCCCATTACTGCTGGTGAACTTCTTCTTGGAGAAGAAGGCCATTTCTTATGAGGGCTGCCTTTCCCTGATCTTCTTCTTGGTGACAAGTGCTGGCACAGAAGGCTTCTTACTGGCAGTGTGGCCAGTATGACTGCTGTGTGGCCACGTGCCGTCCTCCTCAGTACCCAGTCATCATGAGTGTGAAGGTCTGTGTTGGCCAGGTGACTGGGTCCTGTCTGTGTGGGCTGGTGAATTTGGTCACACACACGGTGCTGGCCATCACACTCACTCTGTGTGGGCCCCACCAGTTCAGCCACATTGTCTGTGACACCCCATTTCTCCTGAAGCTCTCCTGCTCAGACACCTCTGTCAACGAGTCTGCGCTCCACGTGGTCATTGCCACCATGGGCCTGAGCCCCTGCCTCTTCACTGCAGGCTCCTACGCACTCATCATGGCAGCCATCCTGGGGATTCCCTTTGCCCAGGGCAGGAGGAAGGCCTTCTCCACCTGTGCATCCCCCCTCACTGTTGTGGTGGTCTTCTATGGAACAGCCAACTTCCACTATGACAGGCCCAGAGAAGGCTGGACACGGAAACCCTGGTCTCTGTGCTCTTTGTGGTGAGCCTCCTGTTGAGCCCCATCATTCACAGCCTGAGAAGAAACGAGGTCCAGAGTGCCCTGAGGAAGCTGGCTGGAGGGTGTGCATCGCTTTGCATGATCAAAATCTAGATTAATCTTCAAACTGGTGTATACAATCATCTGAAAAAGGTGCCTCCCAGGTACTTGTAGGAACCTGGTTAGACTCTGTATCTGCAGCTTCAACTCCAACTCCCGCTTTTAAAATCTCTGAGACTCCTTTCTCTCCTCTCTTTTCACAATCACCCTTTTCCCACTTTCAGGTTCAAGTGTGTTGGACACCTTGTGTGGATGTTCAGCACCATCTCTGTCCTTCTGTGTTCTCCCAACACCAGAGGGACAGAAAGTATGAGAACCTCGTTTCCCACACTCCCCTGCTTGTAGGCCTCCATTTTAGGAGGTTCTGTCAAGATCAGCCAAACACTAGGCAGAGAGGAAGAAAAGGAAGGAAGAAAGACGGTTCTTTTGGATCCCATAGCAGCAGCAGCAAACCAGCCCTGTAGAGGCAGGAACTAATCTCCTTGGTGCCAGGAGCTGTGTGTGCAGGCTCTTAGACAGCTGTTCCAGAATGTGGGTCACAATAGCATGGAATGAGCGTCTCTTTCCAGGGAAGTTATTGTTTCCATATATGGGGTGATGTCACCTGCCCTATTTTCCTTTTTTTCTTCCAGATCTCCCAACCATTTTATAACTTTTTTCTGTGTCAACTTCCTGTACCCTAAGACATCAAGAGTCGTTCTTCATCTCTACCTGACCACGGTGGCACTGACCACAATAATGATTTACATAAGAGATGGTTCTAGATAACAGGTCGGAGGAGGTAGGTTGGATGTCTGACCTGAGGGAATTTAATATGTTGATGATGTCTCAGCCCATGGGAAAGCAGACCTGATAATTCCTGGTGTGAAATGACCCAACAGAGACTTTAAGTTATCATGGCCTGAAATCAAATGTCTATAGAAAACTGAGCTTTGGAGTAACACCATCAACCTTCAGGATGGGAATGAAAATTACAACATGACTACAGACTGCTGTTACTGGCTGGAGTGAGAGACATACAGAAAGAAAATGATAGGTTCAAGCATTATATTTTTCCTTGAAGTCAGGTACAGATCATCAGAAATATTTTCTCTCTGGAAACTGATAAAGGTTAATATCAGAATAAAACATCCAATTCTCCAAATTGCAGAAGTACAAAGAAAATTATAAATCCACAATTTCTCCAGGTCTCTCTTATATCAATTAGGACATTAATGGGGGTACGATTGAGACCCTGTTAATCAGAATGGCAAAATACCAGTGGAATTAGACAAATCTCAGAGACTTGAACCCTGAAATCTCCATTAACCCTTTTTGCTGTCAGAAGCAGTCCCTCCTTCCCTGATGAGACTAGCTTTACCTAAATTGAAGACCCTATGGTGTCTCTACCTGGGCAATTGTCTTTTTTTTTTTTAAGAGAGAGGGAGAGAGGAGAAGAGCGGAGAGGAGAGTGGGGAGAGAGAGAGAGAGAGAGAGAGAGAGAGAGAGAGAGAGAGAGAGAGAATTTTTAATATTCATTTTCTAGTTCTCGGCGGACACAATATCTTTGTTGGTATGTGGTGCTGAGGATCGAACCCAGGCTGTACGCGTGACAGGCAAGTGCACTACTGTTTGAGCCACATTCCCAGCCCAATTGTCTTTAAGATGCTCATCCATCATCCCACATTGTCACCAGACTCTTAATTGGGGTCTGATCCTAGAACGCCTCAGGTAAGAGTATAAAATATAGCCCAGGAGTGTTTAAAGGTCACATCAAAATAAAAGGTAAATATTTCACTGTATTTTGTTAATAGGAGCCTTCAGAATATATAAGAGAATTTGTTTGAGTCTTCTAGACCAAAGAAGTCAGGACATATTGCTGGATCATCTTGAATGCAGTCACAGGGACGTAATCACCAGAAATGTTAGGGCCAAGGATTTTCCTGAGCCACGGGGAGTGGCTATTAGACTCTCTTTGGTTGATGGACTGAAATCTGGACTCAGTGTTTGCTTAAGTTCAATGACCAATATGATCCTGGAATAATGGAGAGGGTGGTGATCAGAAATAAATAAGGTGTTAGATGGCGTGTTATCTGACCCCTTCCCTGGCCTCACAGATGGATCTGGAGGAGGGCCTGGAGCACCAGCCTTCGCCAAGGCCTGGTGGACATGCGCTCAGAAGGCAGCACCAGATCCTTGTGAAACCCGCAGCCGCTGCCGTCGGCAGCCTGGGAAGACATTAATGGATGGCATCGTTGAAACGGGCTCCCTGATTTCAGTGAGAATAAGGGGACCCTGAAGTAGAAGAGGCCATGTGGTAGAGCAGTGATCAGAACATTCGAATCTGTAGAGATTTTTGACAGTGGTAAATTATCGTGGTATTTATAGATGGCAAAAAATGGGCACCCTCCTAGAATAGTGCCTGCACCATGTAATGTGAAACTTTTCATTTCACACTTCATTGGTGCATTGTAGTGGTCCATAATGGTGGGATTTGCTGACACATATTTGAACATGCACACAAAATAACCGTGAACTTTGGCCAATATCATTCCAATATTTCCCTTTTCCTCACCTCCTCCCCTGGTGCCTTGACTCTATTGATGTTCCTTCGACTTTCATGATGAGACTCCCTTTTCAACTTTCCTTCCTTTTCCCCCTCTAGCTTTAACAGAGGAAAAACATATGGCCCTTAACTTTCTGAGTTGCTTATTTCCCTTAATGTTCTGTAGATCCATCCATCTTCCAGCATGACATAATTTCGTTCTTCTTTATGGCTGAATAAAATTCCAGTGTGCATATACCAGATGTTCTTTATCCATTCGTCCACTGATGTCACCTTGGCTGGTCTATGGGCATGTATGTGTCATTATAGTATGATGACCTCGATCCGCTGTGATAAATACCAAGCAGTGGTAGAGCTGGGTCGCAGGCTGGTCCATGGCTTCTCCTGAGGAGCCTCCATCCCGATTTCCGTGGTGGATGTGCTGATTTACATGCCCACCAACAGGGTGAGAGTGCTCCTTTCTCTCCAATTCTCAGATGTTGGAGACTTGGATGCAGAAGGACTGTTGCAGAGAGCAGATGTTGGAGACTGGGATTAAGAAGGATCCTTGCAGATAGCAGAGGTTGCACACTGGGGTGCAGAAGGACTGTTACACAGAGCAGAGGTTTAAGACTGAGGTGAGGAAGGACTGTTACAAAGAGCAGATGTGGGAGACAGGGGTTCAGGACTGATACAGAGCAGAAGTTTAAGACTGAGGTGCAGAAGGAGTGTTACACAGAGCAGAGGTTGGAGACTCGCGTGCAGAAAGATTATTGCAGAGATCAGAGTTTTCATACTGAGGTACAGAGAAACTATTGCAGAGAGAAGATGTTGGAGATTGGGGTGCACAAGGACTGTTTCAGCGAGCAGGGGTTGGAGACTGGGGTGCAGAAGTACTTTAGCAGAGAGCAGAGTTTAGAGATTGGGGTTCAGAAGGACTGCTGCAGAGAGCAGAGGATGCAGATTGAGTTGCAGAAGGACTGCTACAGAGGGCAGAATTTTGAGACTGTGGTGCAAAACGACTGATACAGAAAGCAGAGGTTGGATACTGGGGTGCATAAGGACCCTTACCGAGAACAGCGGTTTGAGACTGTGGTACAGAAGGACTGTTACAGAGAGCAGAGTTTGGAGACTGGGGTGCAAAAGAACTGATGTAGAGACCAGATGTTGGAGACTGGGGTGTTGAAGGATCGTTGGGGCGAGTAGAGTATGGAGACTGGGGTGTAGAAGGTCTGTTGCAGAGAGCAGAGTTTGGAGACTGCGGTGTAGAAAAACTTTTTCAGAGAGCAGACGTTGGAGACTGGGGTTCAGATGGAACGTTGGTGGGAGCAGAGTATGGAGTCTGGGGTCAAAACTACTGTTGCAGTGAGCAGAGGTTGGAGACTGGAGTGTAGAAGGATTGTTTCAGAGAGCAGATGTTGGAGTCTGAGGTGCAGAAGGACCATTGCAGAAAGCAAAGATTTGAGACTGGGGGTGCAAAAGGACTGTTGTAGAGAGCAGAGGTTGGAGATTGGGTTGTAGAATGATCATTGCAGAGAGTAGAGGTTGGAGACTGGGTTTCTGAAGGCCTCTTACAGAGAGCAGAGTTTGGAGACTGGGTTTCAGAAGGGTCTTACAGAGAGCAGAGTTTGGAGACTGAGGTACAGGAGGACTGTTACTAAGAGCAGAGGTAGGAGACTGGGTGCAGAAGGATTATTGCAGAGAGCAGAGATTTCAGACTGAGGTAAAGAAGAACTGTTGCAGAAAGCAGATGTTGTAGACTGGGTTACACAGGAACTGTTACAGCGAGCACAGGTATGAGACTGGGGTGCAGAAGGGTCGTTGCAGAGAGCAGAGGTTGGAGACTGGGATGCAGATGGACTGACACAGAGAGCAGAGTTTGGAGTCTGGGGTGCAGAAGGCCTGTTACAGAGCACAGAGTTTGGAGACTGGGTTGCAGAATGATCTTACAGAGAGCAGATGTTGAAGACTGAGGTGCAGAAGCACTGTTACAGAGAGTGGATGTTGGAGACTGAGATGCAGAAGGACCGTTGCAGAGAGCAGAGGTTGAAGACTAAGGTGCAGAAGGATTGTTACAGAGAGCAGAGGTTGAAGACTGGGGTGCAGAAGGACTGTTGCACAGAGCAGAGGTTTTAGACTGGGATGTAGAAGGACTGTTGCAGAGAGTAGAGGTTGGAGATTAGGGTCCAGAAGGACTGTAGCAGAGAGCAGACTTGGATACTAAGGTGTAGAAGTACAGTTACACAGAGCAGAGTTTTGTGACTGGGGTGCAGAAGGACTGATACAGAAAGCAGAGGTTCGAGACTCAGGTGCAGAAGTACCCTTAGAGAGAGAAGAGGTTGGAGAATGCAGTACAGAAGAACTGTTACAGAGAGCAGAGTTTGGAGACTGGGGTGGAGAATGACTGTTGAGGAGAGCAGATGTTGGACACTGGGGTGCAAAAGGACTGCTGCAGAGAGCAGAAGATGGAGACTGGGGTTAAGAAGGACTGTTGTAGAGACCAGAGATTGCAGACTGAGTTGCAGAAGGACTGATGTAGGGAACAGATGTTGGAGCCTGGGGTACAGAAGGATTGTTTGGGCGAGCAGAGTATGGAGAATAGGGTGTAGAAGGACTTTTGCAGAGAGCAGATGTTGGAGACTTGGATGCAGAAGGACTGTTGCATAGAGCAGTGATTGGAGACTGAGGTACGGAAGGACTGTTACAGAGAGCAGAGTTTGTAGACTGGGGTGCAGATGGATTATTGCAGAGAGCAGAATTTTCAGACTGAGGTACAGAAGAACTATTGCATGAAGCAGATGTTGGAGACTGGGGTTCACAAGGACTGTTGCAGCTAGCAGAGTTTTGAGACTGGTGTGCAGAACAATCGTTGCAGAGAACAGAGGTTGGAGACTGAGGTGCAGAAGGATCGTTGCAGAGAGCAGAAGTTCGAGACTGGGTGCAGAAGGATCGTTACATAGAGCAGAGTTTTGAGACTGGGGTGCAGGAGAACTTTTACAGAGAGCAAAGTTTGGAGACTTGGGTGCAGAAGGAATGTTGAGGTGAGCAGAGGTTGCAGATTTGTTTGCAGAAGGACTGTTGCAGAAAGAAGAGGTTGGAGACTTAGGTGCAGAAGGACTGTTGCAGAGAGAAGAGGTTAAAGACTGGGGTGCAGAAGGACTGTTACAGAAAGGAGACGTTGGAGACTGGGTTTCAGAAGGATCTTACAGAGAAAAGAGTTTGGAGACTGAGGTGCAGAAAGACTGTTACAGAGAGTGGAGTTTCGAGACTGAGGTGCAGAAGGATCTTTACAGAGAGCAGATGTTGGAGACTGGGGTGCAGAAAAACTTTTACAGAGAACAATGTTTTGATACTGGGGTGAAGAAAAAATGTTGCAGAGAGCAAAGTTTGGAGACTGAGGTTCAGAAGGACTGTTGCAGAGAGCAGAATTTTTAGACTGCGATGTAGAAGGACTGTTGCAGAGAGTAGAGTTTGGAAATTGGGGTCCAGAATGAGTGTAGCAGAGAACAGAGGTTGGAGACTAAGGTGCAGAAGTACAGTTACACAGAGCACAGTTTGGAGACTGGGGTGCAGAAGGACTGATGCAGAAAGCAGAGGTTGGAGACTCGGGTGCAGAAGTACCCTTACCAAGAGCAGAGTTTGGAGAATGCAGTACAGATGGACTTTTACAGAGAGCAGAGGTTGGAGACTGGGGTGGAGAGTGACTGTTGCAGAGAGCAGATGTTGGAGACTGGGGTGCAAAAGGACTGTTGCAGAGAGTAGAGGATGGATACTGTGGTGCAGACGGACTGTTTCAGAGAGCAGAGGTTGCAGACTGAGTTGCAGAAGGATTGTTAGAGACAGAAGTGTTTGGAGACGGTGGTGCAAAACGACTGATAGAGAACGCAGAGGTTGAATACTGGGGTGCATAAGGACCCTTACAGAGAACAGAGGTTGGAGACGGCGGTACAGAAGACTGTTACAGAGAGTCGAGGTTGGAGACTGGGGTGCAGAAGAACTTATATAGAGAACAAAGGTTGAAGACTGGGGTGCAGAAGGAACATTGGAGCAAGCAGAGTATGGAGACTAGGGTGTAGAAGGACTGTTGAAGAGAGCAGAGTTTTCAGACTTAGGTACAGAAGAACTGTTGCAGGAAGCAGATTTTGGAGACTGGGTTTCACAAGGACTGTTGCAGCGAGCAGAGGTTTGAGACTGAGGTGCAGAAGGATCGTTGCAGAGAGCACAGGTTAGAGACTGAGGTGCAGAAGGAATGTTGCGGAAAGCAGAGGTTGGAGACCTGAGTGCAGAAGGACTGTTGCAGAGAGTGGAGTTTAGAGTCTGATGTGCAGAAGGATCGTTACAAAAAGCAGAGGTTGGAGAATGGGGTGAAGACGGACTTTTACATAGAGCACAGGTTTGATACTGGGAAGCAGAAGGAATGTTGAAGTGAGCAGAGGTTGGAGACTGGGATGCAAAAGTAGTGCTGCTGAAAGCAGAGGTTGGAGTCTTAGGTGCAGAAAGACTGTTACAGAGAGCACAGGTTGGAGACTGGGGTGCAGAAAAATTATTGCAGATAGCGGAGTTTTCAGACTAAGGTACAGAAAAAATGTTGCAGAGAGAAGATGTTGTAGACTGGGTTGCAGCGAGCAGAGGTTGGAGACTGGGGTTCAGAAAGATCGTTGCAGTGAGGAGACATTAGAGACTGGGGTGCAGATGGACTGATACAGAGAGCAGAGGTTGGAGACTGGAGTACAGAAGGCCTTTTACAGAGAGCACAATTTGGAGACTGGGGTGATGAAGGACTGTTACTGAGAGCAGAGTTTGAAGACTGGGTTGCAGAAGGATCGTAAAGAGAGCAGAGAATTGAGACTGAGGTGCAGAAGAACTGTTACAGAGAGTAGAAGTTGAAGACTGAGGTGCAGAAGGACCGTTGCAGAGCAGAGGTTGGAGACTGAGGTGCAGAAGGATTGTTACAGAGAGCAGAAGTTGGAGACAGGGGTGCAGAAGGACTGATGCAGAGAGTAGAGGTTTTAGACTGGGATGTACAAAGACTATTGCAGAGAGTAGAGGTTGGAGATTGGGGTTCAGAATGACTGTAGCAGAGAGCAGAGGTTGGAGACTAAGGTGCAGAAGGACAGTTACGCATAGCATAGGTTGGAGACTGGGTTGTAGAAGGACTGACACAGAAATCAGAGGTTGGTAATTTGGGTGCAGAAGTACCCTTACAGGGAGCAGAGGTTGGAGAATGCAGTACCGAAGGACTGTTACAGAGAGCAAAGTTTGGTGACTAGGGTGCAGAATGACTGTTGCAGAGAGCAGAGGTTGCAGACTGAGTGGCAGAAAGATGGTTACAGAGGGCAGATTTTGGAGACTTTGGTTCAAACTACTGATACAGAAAGCACAGGTTCGATACTAGGGTGAATAAGACCCTTACAGAGAACAGAGGTTGGAGACTGTGGTATAGAAGGACTGTTACAGAGAGCAGAGGTTGCAGACTGAGTGGCAGAAAGACGGTTACAGAGGGCCGAGTTTGGAGACTTTGGTTCAAACGACTGATACAGAAAGCACAGGTTGGATACTTGGGTGCATAAGACCCTTACAGAGAACAGAGGTTGGAGACTGTGGTATAGAAGGACTGTTACAGAGAGCAGAGGTTGGAGTCTGGGTTGCAGAAGGACTGTTACAGAGAACAGAGTTTTGAGACTGGGGTGCAGATGGATTATTGCAGAGAGCAGAGTTTTCAGACTGAGGTACAGAAGAACTGTTGCAGCAAGCAGATGTTGGAGACTGGGGTTTACAAGGACTGTTGCAGCTAGCAGAGGTTTCAGACTGGGGTGCACAAGGATCGTTGCAGAGAGCAGAGGTTGGAGACTGAGGTGCAGAAGGATTGTTACAGAGAGCAAATTTTGGAGACTGGGGTGCAGAAGGACTGTTGCTGAGAGCATAGGTTTTAGACTGGGATGTAGAAGTACTGTTGCAGAGAGTAGAGGTTAGAGATTGGGGTCCAGAAGGACTGTAGCAGAGAGCAGAGGTTGGAGACTAAAGTGCAGAAGTACAGTTAAACAGAGCAGAGGTAGGAGACTGGGGTGCAGACGGACTGACACAGAAAGCAGAGGTTTGAGACTCGGGTGCAAAAGTCCATTACAGAGAGCAGAGGTTGTAGAATGCAATACAGAAAGACTGTTACAGAGAGCAAAGTTTGGAGACTGGGGTGGATAATGACTGTTGAAGAGAGCAGATGTTGAAGACTGGGGTACAAATGGACTGTTGCAGAGATCAGAGGATGGATACTGGGTGCAGAAGGACTGTTGCAGAGAGCAGAGGTTGCAGACTGAGTTGCAGAAGGACGGTTACAGTGGGTAGAGTTTGGTGACTGTGGTTCAAAACGACTGATACAGAAAGCAAAAGTTGGATACTGGGGTGCATAAGGACCCTTACAGAGAACAGAGTTTGGAGACTGGGGTGTAGAAGGACTGTTGCAGAAAACAGAGGTTGGAGACTGGGGTGCAGAAGGACCGTTGAAGAGAGCAGAATATGGAGATAGGTTCCAGAAGGAATGTTACAGCGAGCAGGGGTTGGAGACTGGTGTGCAGAAGGATCTTACAGAGAGCAGTGGTAGGAGACTGGGGTGAAGAAGGACTGTTTTAGAGAGAAGAGGTAGGAGACTGGGGTGCAGAAGGATCGTTGCAGAGATTAGAGCTTGGAGACTGGGGTGCAGAAGGCCTGTTTCAGAGAGCAGAGGTTGGAGACTGGGGTGCAGAAGGACTGTTACAGAGAGCAGAGTTTGCAGACGGGGTTTCAGAATGGTCTTACAGAGAGCAGAGGTAAGAGACAGAGTTACAGAAAGACAGTTACAGAGAGCAGAGTTTGGAGAATTGGGTACAGAGGAATTGTTGCAGAGAGCAGATTTTTCAGACTGAGGTACAGAAGAACTGTTGCAGAGAGGAGACGTTAGAGACTGGATTGTACAAGGACTGTTGCAGCGAGCAGATGTTGGTGACTGGGGTTCAGAAAGATCTTACAAAGAGCAGAGTTTGGAGACTGAGGTTCAGAAGCACTGTTACAGAGAGTAGAGGTTGGAGACTGAGGTGAGAAGGACCCTTGCAAAGAGCAGAGGTTGGAGACTGAATTGAAGAAGGATAGTTACAGAGAGAAGAGGTTGGAGACTGGGGTGCAGAAAAACTTTTGCTGAGAGCAGAGGGTGGAGACTGGGGTGTAGAAGGACTGTTGCAGAGAGTAGAGGTTGGAAATTGGGGTGCAGAAGGACTGTTACAGAGAGCAGAGTTTGGAGACTGGGGTGGAGAAGGACTGTTGCAGAGAGCAGATGCTGGAGACTGGGGTGCAAAAGGAAAGCTACAGAGAGCCTAAGATGGAGACTGGGGTGCAGAAGTATCCTTGGGGCTAGCAGAGTATGAAGAATGGGGTGTAGAAGGACTGTTACAGAGAGCAGAGGTTGGAGACTAGGGTTTAGAAGGACATTTTCAGAGAACAGACGTTGGAGACTTGGGTGAAGAAGAACTGTTGCATAGAGCAGAGGATGGAGACTGAGATGCAGAAGACAGTTACAGAAAGCAGAGTTTGAAGACTGGGGTGCAGTAGGACTGTAACAGAGAGCAGACTTTGTATACTGGGGTGCAGAAGGATCGTTGCAGAGAGCAGACTTTTGAGACTTGGGTTAAGAAGGATTTTTAGAGAGAGCAGAGGTTTGAGACTTTGGTGCAGAAGGACTTTTACTGAGAGCACAGGTTGGAGACTTGGGTGCAGAACGACCTTTCCAGAGAGCACAGGTTAAAGACTGAGGTGCAGAAAAACTGTTACAGAGAGCAAAGTTAGGAGACTGGGGTGAAAAAGGACTGTTGCAGAGAGCAGAATTTGGAGACTGAGGTGCAGAGGAGTGTTACAGAGAGCAGAGGTTGGAGACAGGTGTGCAGAAGGATCTTACAGGGAGCATAGGCTGGAGACTGGGGTGCAAAAGGACTGTTGCTGAGAGCAGAGGTTGAAGACTGGGGTGGAGAATGATCATTGAAGAGAGAAGAGTTTGGAGACTGGTCGCAAAACGACTGTTACATACAGCAGAGTTTGGAGACTGGGGTTAAGAAGGCCTGTTACAGAGAACAGTTCTTGGAGACTGGGGTGCAGAAGGACAGTTATAGAGATCAGAGTTCGGAGACTGGGTTGGAAAATAATCTTACAGAGAGCAGAGGTTAAATAATGAGGTACAGAAGGACTGTTAGAGAGAGCAGAGGTTTGAGACTGAGGTGCAGAAGGATCGTTGGAGAGAGCAGTGTTTGGAGACTGCAGTGCAGAAGGACTGATACCGAAAGCAGAGGTTTAAGACTGGGTTGCAGAAGAACCCTTACAGAGAATGAAGATTGGAGACTGAAAGACTCTTACAGAGAGCAGACGTTGGAGAGTGGGGTGCAGTATGACTGTTGTAGAGAACAGAGGTTGGAGACTTGTTTACAGAAGGACCATTGCAGAAAGTAGATGTTGGAGACTGGGTTTCAGAAGGATCTTATAGAGAGCAGAGTTTTTACACTGAGCTGCAGAAGGACTGTGGCAGAGAGAAAAGGTTACATAGAGCAGATCTCGGAGACTTGGGAGCAGCAGGACTGTTGCAGAGGACAGAAGTTGGGGACTGGGGTCTAGAAGGAATGTTACAGAGAGCAGAGTTTGGAAACTGGAGTGCAGAAGGATCTTATCGAGAGCAGAGTCTGAAGACTGTGGTGCAGGAGGACTGTTGCAGAGAGCAGAAGTAGAAGACTGGGGTCCAGAAGGATCGTGGCAGAGAGCAGATTTTAGATACTGAGGTGCAGATGGACTGTTACAGAGAGCAGAGTTTGGAGAGTGAGTTGCAGAAGAACAGTTACATACAGCAGAGTTTGGAGACTGGTGTGCAGAAGGACTGTTACAGAGAGCAGAGGTTAAAGATTGGGGTTCAGATGGATCTTACAGAGAGCAGAGTTTGGAGACTGGGGTGCAAAAGGACAGTTGCAGAGAGCAGATGTTGGAGACTGGGATGTAGAAGAATTGTTGCAGAGAGAAGAGTTGGAGACTGGAGTGCATAAGGATCTTACAGAGAACAGAGGTTGGTGAGTAGGGTGCAGAAGAACTGTTGCCAAGAGCAGAGGTTGGAGACTGGTTTGGAGAAAAATCATTGCAGAGAGAAGATGTTGGAGACTTGGGTTCTGAAGGCTTGTTACAGAGATCAGAGGTTCGAAACTGGGTTGCAAAATTCTTGTTACAGAGAGCAGAAGTTGGAAACTATTCTGCAGAAGGACTGTTACAGAGAGCAGAGTTTGGAGACTGGGTTGCAGAAGGGTCTTACAGAGAGCAGAGGTAGGAGACTGAGGTGCATAAGGATTATTGCAGAGAGCAGAGTTTTTAGACTGATTTTCTGAAAAACTGTTGCAGAGAGCAGATGTTGGAGTCTGGTTTGCAGAATGGCTGTTGCAGAGAGCAGAGGTTGGAGATTGTGGTGCAGAAGAATCCCTGCAGAGACCAGAGGTTGGAAAGTGAGGTGTAGAAGGATCCTTGGAGAGAGCAGAGTTTGGAGACTGGGGTGCTGAGGGATGGTTAAAGAGAGCAGAGGTTGGAGAATGGAGTGCAGAAGGCCTGTTACACAGAGCAGAGTTTTGAGACTGGGTTGGAGAAGGATCTTAGAGAGAGCAGAGGTTGAAGAATCAGGTGCAGAAACACTGAAAAAGAGAGTAGATGTTGGAGACTGAGGTGCAGAAGTAACGTTGCAGAGTACAGAGTTTGGAGATTGAGGTGAAGAAGGATTGTTACAGATAGGAGAGGTTGGACACTGGGTTGCAGAAGGAGTGTTGCAGATAGCGGATTTTGGAGACTAGGGTGCTGAAGTACTATTATAGCGAGAAGAGGTTGGAGATTGGGGTGCAGAAGGACTGATACAGAAAGCAGAGATTGGAGTCTGGGGTGCAGAAAGACCGATACAGAGAGCAGAGTTTGGATTCTGCAGTATAGGAGGACTGTTTCAGAGAGCAGAGTTTGGAGACTGGGGTGCAGAAGGACTGTAAAAGAGAGCTGATGTTGGTATCTAGGGTGCCGGAGGAATGTTGCAGAGAGCAGAGTTTCGAGACTGGGGTTCAGAAGAACTGTTGCAGAGAGCAGAGGTTGGAGACTGACGTGCAGAAGGACTGTTGTAGAGATCAGAGTTTGGAGACTGGTGTGCAGTAGGATCATTGCAGAGAGCAGAGGTTAAAGAATGGGGTGCAGAAGGACTGTTACAGAGAGCAGAAGTTGGAGACTGGGGTGTAGAAAGACTGTTACAGAGAACAGAGTTTGGAGATTCAGGTGCAGACGGACTGTTACAGGAAGCAGAGTTTGGAAACTGGGATGCAGAAGGATCATTAAAGAGAGCAGAGGTTGAAGACTGCGGTATAGAACTGTTTCCAATAGTAGAGTTTGGAGACTGGGGTGCAGAAGGACTGTTACAGAGAACAGAGGTTTGAGACTGAGGTGTAGAAGAAGTGTTACAGAGAGCAGAGTTTGGAGACTAAGGTGCAGAAGGACTGTAACAGAAAGCAGAGGTTGAAAATTGGGGTGTAGAATGGCGGTTACAGGGAGCAGAGGTTAGGGACTGAGGTACAGAAGGACTGTTACAGAGAGAAGGTCGCAGAAGAACTGTTGCAGAGGACAGGAGTTGGAGACTGGGGTGGAGAAGGAATGTTACAGAGAGCAGAGTTTAGAAACTGGAGTACAGAATAATCTTACAGAGAGCAGAGGTTGGAGGCTGGGGATCAGATGTATCTTACAGAGAGCAGAGTTTCGAGACTGGTGTGCAAATGGACTGTTGCAGAGAGCAGATGTTGGAGACTGGGATGGAAAAGAATCATTGCAGAGAGAAGAGGTTGGAGACTGGAGTGCATAAGGATCTTACAGAGAGCAGACGTTGGTGACTAGGGTGCAGGACTGTTGCAGAGAGCAGAAGTTGGAGACTGGGGTGGAGAAAAATTATTGCAGAGAGAAGAGGTTGGAGACTGTGGTTCTGAAGGCCTGTTACAGAGAGCAGAGTTTCGAGACTGGGATGTAAAATTCCTGTTACAGAGAGCAGAGGTTGAAAACTATTCTGCAGAAGGACTGTTACAGAGAGCAGAGTTTGGAGACTTGGTTTCAGAAGGGTCTTACAGAGAGCAGAGGTAGGACACTGAGGTGCAGAAGGATCGTTGCAGAGAGCAGAGTTTTTAGACTGAGTTGCTGACGGACCTTTGCAGAGAGCAGACGTTGGAGACTGGTCTTCAGAAGGACTGTTGCAGAGCGCAGAGTTTGGAGACTGGGTGAAGAAGGATCGGTGCAGAGAGCAGAGGTTGGAGACTGGTGTGCAGAAGGACTGTTACAGAGAGCAGAGTTTGGAGACTGGGTTAGAGAAGGATCCTACAGAGAGCAGAGGTTAAAGAATCAGTTGCAGAAAGACTGTTACAGAGAGTAGATTTTGGAGACTGAGGTGCAGAAGTAACGTTGCAGAGTACAGAGATTGGAGACTGAGGTGCAGAAGAATTGTTACAGAGAGCAGAGTTTGGAGACTGGGGTGAAGAAGGACTGTTGCAGATAGCGGACTTTGGAGACTGGGGTGCATAAGGACTGTTATAGAGAGCAGAGGTGGGAGACTGGGTTGCAGAAGGACTGATACAGAATGCAGAGATTGGAGTCTGGGGTGCAGAAAGACCCTTACAGAGAGCAGATGTTGGATTCTGCAGTACAGGAGGAGTGTTACAGAGAGCAGAGGTTGGAGACTGGGGTGGAGAAGGACTGTAAAAGAGAGCTGATGTTGGTAACTAGGGTGCCTATGGACTGTTGAAGAGAGCAGAGTATGGAGACTTGGGTGCAGAAGAACTGTTTCGGAGAGCAGAGGTTGGAGACAGCGGTGCAGAAGGATCTTACAGAGAGCAGAATTTGGAGACTGAGCTGCAGAAGGACTGTTGTAGAGATCAGAGGTTGGAGACTGAAGTGCAGTAGGATCATTGCAGAGACACAGGTTAAAGAGTGGGGTGCAGAAGGATCGTTGCAGAGAGCAGAGGTTGGAGACTAGCTTGCAGAATGCCTGCTAAAGAGAGCAGATTTGGAGACGGGCGTGCAGAAGGCCTGTTACAGAAAAGAGAGGTTGGAGATTGGGGTCCAGAAGGACTGGTATAGAGAGCAGATTTTGAAGAAAGGGTTGCCGAAGGATCTTACAGAGAGCTGAGGTTGGAGACTAAGGTGCAGATGGACTGTTACAGAGAGCAGTTGTTGGAGACTGGGGTGCAGAAGGATCGTGAAGAGGAGAGGTTTCAGAGTGAGGTGCAGAAGTACTATTACAGAGAGCAGAGGTTGGAGATTGAGGTGTAGAAGGACTGTTACGGAGAGCAGAGTTTTGAAACTGAGGTGCAGAAGGACTGTTACAGAAAGCAGAGTTTGGAAATTGGGGTGCAGAAGGACCGTTTCAGAGAGCAGAGTTTGGAGACAAAGGTATAGAAAGAATGTTACAGAGAGCAGAGGTTCGAGACTTGGGTGCAGGAGGACTGTTACAGAAAGCACAGGTTAAAGACTGAGGTGAAGAAGGATAGACACAGAGAGCAGAGGTTGAGACTGGGGTTCAGAAGGACTGATACAGAAACCAGAGGTTGAATACTGGGGTGAAGAAGGAATGTTAAAGAGAGAAGAGGTTGGAGACAGCGGTGCAGAAGGATCTTACAGAGAGCAGAATTTGGAGACTGAGCTGCAGAAGAACTGTTGTAGAGATCAGAGGTTGGAGACTGGGGTGCAGTAGGATCATTGCAGAGAGCAGAGATTAAAGACTGAGGTGCAGAAGGATCCTTGCAGAGAGCACAGGTTGGAGACTTGCGTGCAGAAGGCCTGTTAAAGAGAGCAGATTTGGAGACTGGCGTGCAGAAGGCCTGGTACAGAGAGGAGAGGTTGGAGACTGGGGTGCAGAAGGACTGGTACAGAGAGCAGATTTTGAAGAAAGGGTTGCTGAAGAATCTTACAGAGATCAGAGGTTGGATAATGGGGTGCAGTAGAATCATTGCAGGGACCAGAAGTTGGAGATTGTTATTCAGAAGTATCATTGCAGAGAGCAGAGTTTGGAGACTTGGGTGCAGAAGGCCTGCTACAGAGAGCAGAGTATGGAGACTGGCGTGCAGAAGGCCTCTTACAGAGAGGAGAGGTTGGAGACTGGGGTGCAGAAAAACTGTTACAGAGACCAGAGTTTGGAGACTGGTTTGTTGAAAAAACTTACAGAGAGCAGATGTTGGAGACTGAGGTGCAGGTGGACTATTACAGAGAACAGTGGTTGGAGACTGGGGTGCAGAAGAATCATGGAGAGCAGAGGTTTCAGACTGACGTGTAGAAGGACTGTTACAGAGAGCAGAGTTTAGAGACTGACGTGCAGAAGGTCTGTTACAGAAAGTAGAGGTTGGAAATTGGGGTGTAGACGTACCCTTACAGAGAGCAGAGGTTGGAGACTGCAGTATAGAAGGACTGTTACAGAGAACAGAGGTTGAAAACTGGGGAGCAGAAGGACTGTTACAGAAAGCACAGGTTGAAGACTGAGGTGCAGAAGGATAGATACAAAGAGCAGAGGTTGAAGACTGAGGTTCAGAAAAACTGATTCAAAAAGCAGAGTTTGGAGACTGGGGTGCAGAAGGACCGTTACAGAGAGCAGAGGTTGGAAACTGCAGTACATAAGGTCTGTGACAGAGAGCAGATATCGGGAAACTGGGGAGCAGAAGGACTGTTGCAGAGGACAGAGGTTTGAGACTGGGGTGGAAAGAAATTTTACAGAGAGCAGAGTTTGAAAACTGGAGTGCAGAAAGATCTTACAAAGAGCAGAGTTTGGAGACTGTATTGCAGATGGACTGTTGCAGACAGCAGACGTTGGAGACTGGGGTCCAGAAGGTTCGTTGCAGAGAGCAGAGTTTGGAGACTGGGGTACAGTAGGACTGTTGCAGAGAGCAGATGTTGGAGACTAGGGTGGAAATGGACTGTTGCAGAGAGCAGATTTTAGAGACTGGTGTGCAGAAGGATTGTTACAGAGAGAAGGGGTTTGAGACTGAGGTGCAGTAGGACTGTTACAGAGAGCAGTGTTTAAAGACTGGGGTGCAGAAAGACTGTTAGAGAAAGCAGAGGTTGGAGACTGCAGTTCACATGGATGTTACAGAGAGTTTGCAGACTGGGGTGCAAAAAGACAGTTGCAGAGAACAGATGTTCGAGAATTGGGTGGTGAATAATCGTTGCAGAGCGAAGAGCTTGGAGACTGGGGTGCAGAAGGCCTATTACCGAGAGTAGAGGTTGAAGACTGAGGTGCAGAAGGACTGTTTCAGAGATGAGAGGTTGGAGACTGGGATTTAGTAGGATCATTGCAGAGAGCAGAGGTTGGAGACAGGCGTGCAGAATGATCGTTGCATAGAGCAGAGTTTGGAGACATTTGTGCAGAAGGCCTGTTACAGAGAGGAGAGGTTTGAGAGTGGGGTGCAGAAGGACTGTTATAGAGAGCAGTGTTTGGAGACTGAGTTGCTGAAAGATCTTACAGAGAGCAGAGGTTAAAGACTGAGCTGCAGGTGCACTGTTACAGAGAGCAGTGTTTGGAGACTGGGGTGCAGAAGAATCGTGGAGAGCAGAGGTTTCAGACTGAGGTACAGGTGGACTTTTACAGAGAGCAGTGATTGGAGACTGGGGTGTAGAAGGACTGTTACAGAGAGCGGAGTTTGGAGACTCAGGTGCAGAGAAACTGTTACAGGAAGCAGAGTTTGGAAATTAAGGTGCAGAAGGACCTTTACAGAGAGCAGATTTTGGAGACTGCAGTATAGGACTGTTACCTAGAGCAGAGGTTAAAGACTGGAGTGCAGAAGGACTCTTACATAAAGCATAGGTTGGAGAATGAGGTGCAAAGGATAGATACATAGAACAGATTTTGGAGACTGGGGTTCAGGCAGACTGATACAGAAAGCAGAGGTTGGAGACTAGGGTGTAGAAGGATCTTTCCAAAGAGCAGAGGTTGGAGAATGCGAAACAGAAGGACTGTTACAGAGAACAGATCTCGGAGACTGGGGAGCAGAAGGACTGTTGCAGAGAGCAGATGTTTAAGACTGGGGTGCAGAAGGAATGTTGCAGAGAGCATATTTTAGAGACTGGGGTGCAGAAGGACTGTTACAGAGAGCAGAGGTTGGAGACTGAGGTGCAGAAAGTCTGTTAGAGAGAGCAGAGTTTAGAGATTTGGGTGTAGAAGGACTGTTACAGAGAGCCAAGGTAGGAGACTGGGGTGCAGAAGGGTCGTTGCAGAGAGCAGAGTTTTAAGACTGAGGTGCAGAAGTACTGTTGCAGAGAGCAGATGTTGGTAAGTAGTGTGCAGATGGACTGTGGTAGAGAGCAGATGTTTTAGACTAGGGTGGAAAAGTCCTGTTACAGAGAGCAGAGGTTGGAGAATTGGGTGCAGAAGGACTGTTACAGAGAGTAGAGGTTGGATACAGGTGTGCAGAAGCATCTTACAGAGAGCATAATTTGGAGACTGAGGTGCAGATGGACTTTTGCAGAGATCAGAGGTTGGAGACTGGGGTGCAGAAGGATCGTTGCAGAGAGCACATTATGGAGACTGGGGTGCAGAAGGCATGCTACAGAGAGCAGAGTTGGGAGACTGGAGTCCAAAAAGCCTGTTACAGAGAGAAGAGTTTGGAGACTGGGATGCATAAAGACTTTTATAGAGAGCAGAGTTTGGAGACTGGTTTGCTGAAGTATCTTAGGGAGAGAAGAGTTTGGAGACTAAGGTGCAGGTGGACTGTTACAGAGAGCAGTGGTTGGAGACTGAGGTGCAAAAGGACCATGCAGAGAGGAGAGGTGTCAGACTGAGGTTCAGAATGACTGTTACATAGAGCAGAGGTTGCAGACTGAGGTGTAGAAGTACTGTTAGATAGAGTAGAGTTTGGAGACTGATGTGCAGAAGAACTGTTACAGAAAGCAGAGGTTGGAAATTGGGGTGCAGAAGGACCGTTACAAAGACCAGAGTTTGGAGACTGCGGTATAGAAAAACTGTTACAGAGAGCAGAGGTTGGAAACTGGGGTGTAGAAGGAATGTTACAGAGAGCACAGGTTGGAGACTGAGGTGCAGCAGGATAGATACAGAGAGCAGAGTTTTGAGACTGGTGTTCAGAAGGACTGTTATAGAGAACAGTATTTAGAGACTGTGGTGCAGAAGAATCGTGCGAAGAGCAGAGGTGTCAGACTGAGGTGCAGAAGGACTGTTACAGTGAGCAGAGGTTGGAGACTGAGGTGTAAAAGGGCTGTTACAGAGAGCAGAGTTTGGAGACTGAGGTGCAGAAGGACTGTTACAGAAAGAAGTGGTCGGATATTGGGGTGCAGAATGACCGTAATAGAGACCAGAGTTTGGAGACTGCAGTATAGAAAAACTGTAACAGAGAGCAGAGGTTGGAGACTAAGGTGCAGAATAATAGACACAGAGAGCAGAGGTTTGAGACTGGGTTTTAGAAGGATCCTACAGAGAGCAGAGGTTGGAGTGTGAAGTGCAGAAGGACTGTTACAGAGAGTAGATGTTGGAGATTGAGGTGCATAAGGACCGTTGCAGAGAACAGAGTTTGGAGACTGAGGTGCAGAAGGATTGTTACAGAGAGCAGAGTTTGGGGACTTGGGTGCAGAAGGACTGTTGCAGAGAGCAGAGGTTGGAGAATGGGGTGAAGAAGGACTGTTGCAGAGAACAGCGGATGAATACTGGGCTGCAGAAGGAATGTTGCAGAGAGTACATTTTGAAGACTGAGTTGCAGACTGACTCTTAGAGAGAGCAGAAGTTGGAGACTGGGGTGCAGAAGGACTGTTGCAGATAGCAGAGCTTGGAGACTGAGGTGCAAAATTTTGTTACATAGAGCAGAGTTTGGACACTGGGGTGCAGAAGGATCGTTGCAATAAGCAGAGCTTGGAGACAGGGGTGCAGAAGGATCTTACAGAGAACAGAAGTTGGAGAAGAGTTGCAATAGGACTGCTGCAAAGATCAGAGGTTGGAGACTGGGGTGCAGTAGGATGATTGCAGAGAGCAGAGGTTTAAGACTGGGGTGCAGAAGGGTCGTTGCAGAGAGCAGAGTTCTAAGACTGAGGTGCAGAAGGACTGTTGCAGAGAGCAGATGTTGGTAACTAGTGTGCAGAAGGACTGTTGTAGAGAGCAGAGGTTTTAGACTAGGGTGGAAAAGTCCTGTTCCAGAGAGCAGAGTTTGGAGACTCGGGTGCAGAAGGACTGTTACAGAGAGCAGAGGTTGGATACAGGTGAGTAGAAGCATCTTACAGAGAGCAGAATTTGGAGACTGAGGTGCAGATGGACTGTTGCAGAGATCAGAGGTTGGAGACTGGGGTGCAGAAGGATCGTTGCAGAGAGCACATTATGGAGACTGTGGTGCAGAAGGCCTGCTACAGAGAACAGAGTTGGGAGACTGGCGTCCAGAAGGTCTGTAACTGAGAGGAGAGTTTGGAGACTGGGGTGCAGAAAAACTGTTACAGAGAGCAGAGTTTGGAGACTGGTTTGCTGAAGGAACTGACAGAGAGCAGATGTTGGAGAGTGAGGTGCAGGTGGATTGTTGCAGAGAGCACTGGTTGGAGACTGGGGTGCAGAAAAATCATGGATAGCAGAGGTTTCAGACTGAGGTTTTGAAGAACTGTTACAGACAGCAGAGTTTACAGACTGAAGTTCAGAAGGACTGTTACAGAAAGCAGAGGTTGGAAATTGGGGTGCAGAAGGACCATTACAGAGAGCAGAGGTAGGAAACTGCGGTATAGAAGGACTGTTACAGAGAGCAGAGGTTTGAGACTGGGGTGCAGAAGGACTGTTAAATAAAGCACAGGTTGAAGACTGAGGTGCAGAAGGATAGATACAAACAGCAGAGGTTGGAGACTGGGGTTCAGAAGGACTGATTCAAAAAGCAGAGGTTGGAGACTGGGTTGCAGTAGGAACGTTACAGAGAGCAGAGGTTGAAATCTGTGGTACTTAAGGTCTGTGACAGAGAGCAGATCTCGGAAACTGGGAAGCAGAAGGACTGTTGCAGAGGACAGAGGTTTGAGACTGGGGTGGAGAAGAAATTTTACAGAGAGCAGAGTTTGAAAACTGGAGTGCAGAAAGATCTTACAGAGAGCAGAATTTGGAGACTGTATTGCAGATAGACTGTTGCAGAGAACAGACGTTGGAGACTGGGGTCCAGAATGTTCGTTGCAGAGACCAGATATTGGAGACTGGGGTGGAAAAGGACTGTTTCAGAGAGAAGATTTTAGAGACTGGTTTGCAGAAGGATTGTTACAGAGAGCAGGTGTTGGAGACTGAGGTGCGGTAGGACTGTTACAGAGAGCAGGGTTTGTGGACTGGCGTGCAGAAGGACTGTTAGAGGGAGCAAAGGTTGGAGACTGCAGTTCAGATGGATGTTACAGAGAGTTTGCAGACTGGGGTGCAAAAGGACAGTTGCAGAGAGCAGATGTTCGAGAATTGGGTGGAGAAGAATCGTTGAAGAGTGAAGAAGTTGGGGACTGGGGTGCAGAAGGCTTATTACAGAGAGCAGAGGTTGAAGACTGAGGTGCAAAAGGACTGTTTCAGAGATGAGAGGTTGGAGACTGGGGTTTAGTAGGATCATTGCAGAGAGAAGAGGTTGGAGAAAGGCGTGCAGAATGATCGTTGCATAGATCAGAGTTTGGAGACATTTGTGCAGAATGCCTGTTACAAAGAGGAGAGGTTTGAGAGTGGGGTGCAGAAGGACTGTTATAGAAAGCAGTGTTTGGAGACTGAGTTACTGAATGATCTTACATAGAGCAGAGGTTAAAGACTGAGCTACATGTGAACTGTTACAGAGAGCAGTGGTTGGAGACTGGGGTGCAGAAGAATCGTGGAGAGCAGAGGTTTCAGACTGAGGTACAGGTGGACTTTTACAGAGAGCAGTGATTGGAGACTGGGGTGTAGAAGGACTGTTACAGAGAGCGGAGTTTGGAGACTCAGGTGCAGAGAAACTGTTACAGGAAGCAGAGTTTGGAAATTAAGGTGCAGAAGGACCTTTACAGAGAGCAGATTTTGGAGACTGCAGTATAGGACTGTTACCTAGAGCAGAGGGTAAAGACTGGAGTGCAGAAGGACTCTTACATAGAGCATAGGTTGGAGACTGAGGTGCAAAGGATAGATACAGAGAACAGATTTTGGAGACTGGGGTTCAGGCAGACTGATACAGAAAGCAGAGGTTGGAGACTGGGGTGTAGAAGGACCTTTACAAAGAGCAAAAGTTGGAGAATGCAAAACCGAAGGACTGTTACGGAGAACAGATCTCAGAGAATGGGGAGCAGAAGGAATGTTGCAGAGTGCTGAGGTTGAAGACTGGGGTGGAGAAGGAATGTTATAGACAACAGAGTTTGGAAACTAGAGTGCAGAAGGATCTTATAGAGAGCAGAGTTTGGAGACTGTGCTGCAGAAGGACTGTTACTAAGAGCAGAGGTTGGAAACTGGGGTCCAGAAGGATCGTTGTAGAGAGCGGAGTTTGGAGACTGGGGTGCAGAAAGAGTGTTGCAGAGAGCAGATGTTGAAGACTGGGGTGCAGAAGGACTGTTGCAGAGAGCAGAGGTATGAGAGTGAAGTGCAGAAGGACTGTTACAGAGAGTGGTGGTTGGAGAATGAGGTGCAGAAGGACAGTTGCAGAGAACAGATTTTGGAGACAGAGGTGCAGAAGGATTGTTCTAGAAAGCAGATTTTGGAGACTGGGTGCAGAAGGACTGTTGCAGAGAGCAGAGGTTGGAGATTGGGGAGCTGAAGGACTGTTGCAGAAGACAGAGGTTGGAGACTGGGGTGTTGCAGGACATTTGCAGAAAGCAGAGGTTAAAGAATGTGGTGGAGAAATAATGTTACAGAGAGCAGAGTTTGGATACTTAAGTGCAGAAGGATCTTACAGAGAGCAGTGGTTGGATACTTTGGTGCAGAAGGACTGTTGAAGAGAGCAGAGTTTGGAGACTGGGGTGGAGAAGGACTTTTGCAGAGAGCAGAGGTTTGAGACTGGGGTGCATAAGGACTGTTGCAGAGAGCAGAGTTTGGAGACTGGAGTGCAGAAGGACTGTTGCGGAGAGCAGAGGTTGGAGACTGACGTGCAAAATTCTTGTTACATAGAGCAGAGGTTGGAGACTGAGGGGCAGAAAAATTGTTACAGAGAGCAGAGTTTGCAGACTGGGATGCAGAAGGACTGTTGCAGAGAGAAGATGTTGGAGACTGGGGTGCAGAAGGATTGTTGCAGAGATCAGAGTTTGGAGACTGGGGTGCATAAGGACTGTTACAGAAAGCAGAGGTTGGATACTGAGGTGCAGAAAGACTCTTAAATCAGAATTTGGAGACTAGGGTGCATAATGATTGATACAGAAAGCAGAGTTTGGAGTATGTGCTGCAGAAAGACCTTTACAGAGAGCAGAGTTTGAAGACTGCAGTATAGAAGAACTGTTGCATAGGGAAGAGGTTGGAGACTGAGTTGCAGAAGGATAGATACAGAGAACAGAGATTGGAGACTGGGATTCAGAAAGACTTATACAGAAAGCAGAGTTTGGAGACTGGGGTGTAGAAGGACTGTTACAGAGAGCAGAGTTTGGAGACTCATGTGCAGAAGGACTGTTACAGGAAGCAGAGTTTTGAAATTGGGGTGCAGAAGGACTTTTACAGAGAGCAGATGTCGGAGACTGTGGTATAGGACTGTTATCCAGAACAGTCTTGTTATCCAGAACAGACGTTGGAGACTGGGGTTCAGACAGACTGATACAGAAAGCAGAGGTTGGAGACTGGGGTGTAGAATGACCGTTACGAAGAGCCGAGGTTGGAGACTGCGGTACAGAAAGACTGTTACATAGAGCAGATGTTCGAGACTGGGGAGCAGAAGGACTGTTGCAGAGGACAGAGGTTGGAGAATGGGGTGGAGAAGCAATGTTAAAGAGAGCAGAGTTTGGAAACTGGAGTGCAGATAGATCTTACAGAGAGCAGAGTTTGGAGACTGTGGTGCAGAAGAACTGTTGCAGAAAGCAGACATTGGAGACTGGGGTCCGGAATAATCATTGCAGAGAGCAGATTTTGGAGACTGTGGTGCAGAAGGACTATTACAGAGAGAAGAGTTTGGAGACTGTTGTGCGGCAGGACTGTTGCAGAGAGCAGATGTTGGAGACTGGGATGTAGAAGAATCGTTGCAGAGAGAAGAGGTTGGAGACTGTAGTGCAGAAGTACTCTTACAGAGTGCAGAGTTTAAAGACTTGGTTGCAGAAGGATCTTACAGAGAGCAGAGTTGGAAGACTGAGGTGCAGAAGGATTGTTAGAGAGAGCAGAGGTAAGAGACTGAGGTGCAGAAGGACTGTTACAGAGAGCAGAGGTTGGATGCAGGGGTGCAGAAGCACCTTACACAGAGCAGAATTTGGAGACTGAGGCGCAGAAGGACTGTTGCAGAGATCAGAATTTGGAGAGTGGGGTGCAGTTGGATCATTGCAGAGAGCAAATTTTGGAGACTGGGTTGCAGAAGGCCTGCTACAGAGAGAAGAGTTTGGAGACTGGCTTGCAGAAGGCCTGTAACAGAGAGGAGAGGTTGGAGACTGAGGAGCAGGTGGACTGTTATACAGAGCAGTGTTTGGAGACTGGAGTGCAGAAGGATCCTGCAGAGAGCAGAGGTGTCAGACTGAGGTGCAGAAGGACTGTTACAGAGAGCAGACGTAGGGGATTGAGGTGTAGAAGGACTGTTACAGAGAGGAGAGTTTGGAGACTCAGGTGCAGAAGGGACTGTTACAGAAAGCAGAGTTCCGAAATTGGGCTGCAGAAGGACCATTACAGAGAGCAGAGGTTGGAAACTTCGGTATAAGTCTGTTACCGAGAGAAGATGTTGGAGACTGGGGTGCAGAAGGACTCTTACATAGAGCACAGGTTAGAGACTAAGGTGCAGAAGGATAGATACAGAGAACAGAGGTTGGAGACTGGCGTTCAGACAGACTGATACAGAAAGCAGAGATGAAGTCTGTGGTGTAGAAGGATCGTTACAAAGAGCAGAGGTTGAAGACTGCGGTAAAGAAGGCCTGTTACAGAGAGCAGATCTCGGATTATGGGGAGCAGAAAAACTGTTGCAGAGGACAGAGTTTGGAGACTGGGGTGGAGAAGGAATGTAACAGAGAGCAGAGTTTGGAACTGCAGTGCAGAAAGATCTTACATAGAGCAGAGTTTGGAGACTGTGGTGCAGAAGGACTGTTGCAAAGAGCAGACATTAGAAACTGGGTTCCAGAAGGATCGTTCAAGAGAGCAGATTTTAGAACCTGGGGTGCAGAAGGACTGTTACACAGAGCAGAGGTTGGAGACTGAGGTGCAGAAGGACTGTTAGAGAGAGCAGAGTTTTGATACTTGGGTGCAGAAGGACTGTTACAGAGAGTAGAGTTTGGAGACTTGGGTTGAGATGGATCTTACAGAGAGCAGAGTTTGGATACTTAAATGTAGAAGGATCTTACAGAGAGCAGAGGTTGGATACTTTGGTGCAGAAGGATTGTTGAACAGAGCAGAGTTTGGAGACTGGGGTGGAGAAAGACTTTTGCAAAGAGCAGAGGTTTGAGACTGGGGAGCTGAAGGAATTGTTGCAGAGGACAGAGGTTGGAGGAATGGGGTGGAGAAGGAATGTTACAGATAGCAGAGTTTGGAAACTGGAATGCAGATAAATCTTACAGAGAGCAGAGGTTGGAGACTTTGGTGCAGAAGAACTGTTGCAGAGAGCAGACATTGGAGACTGGGGTCCAGAATAATCGTTGAAGAGAGCAGAGTTTGGAGACTGGGGTGCAGAAGGACTATTACAGAGAGAAGAGTTTGGAGACTGTTGTGCGGCAGGACTGTTACAGAGAGCAGATGTTGGAGACAGAGGTGTAGAAGAATCGTTGCAGAGAGAAGAGCTTGGAGACTGTAGTGCAGAAGTACTCTTACAGAGTGCAGAGTTTAAAGACTTGGTTGCAAAAGGATCTTACAGAGAGCAGAGTTGGGAGACTGAGGTGCAGAAGGATTGTTAGAGAGAGCAGAGGTAAGAGACTTAGGTGCAGAAGGACTGTTAAAGAGAGCAGAGGTTGTATACAGGGGTGCAGAAGCACCTTACAGAGAGCCGAATTTTGAAACTGAGGTGCAGAAGGACTGTTGCAGAGATCAGAATTTGGAGAGTGGGGTGCAGTTGGATCATTGCAGAGAGCAGATTTTGGAGACTGGGGTGCAGAAGGCCTGCTACAGAGAGAAGAGTTTGGAGACTGGCTTGCAGAAGGCCTGTTACAGTGAGGAGAGGTTGGAGACTGAGGTGCAGGTGGACTGTTATACAGAGCAGTGTTTGGAGACTGGGGTGCAGAAGGATCCTGCAGAGAGCAGAGGTGTCAGACTGAGGTGCAGAAGGACTGTTACAGAGAGCAGACGTTGGGGATTGAGGTGTAGAAGGACTGTTACAGAGAGGAGAGTTTGGAGACTCAGGTGCAGAAGGACTGTTACAGAAAGCAGAGTTCCGAAATTGGGCTGCAGAAGGACCATTACAGAGAGCAGAGTTTGGAGACTGCGGTATAAGTCTGTTACCGAGAGCAGAGGTTTGAGACTGGGGTGCAGAAGGACTCTTACATATGAGCACAGGTTAGAGAATAAGGTGCAGAAGGATAGATACAGAGAACAGAGGTTGGAGACTGGTGTTCAGACAGACTGATACAGAAAGCAGAGATGGAGACTGTGGTGTAGAATGGATCGTTACAAAGAGCAGAGGTTGGAGACTGCGGTAAAGAAGGCCTGTTACAGAGAGCAGATCTCGGATTATGGGGAGCAGAAAAACTGTTGCAGAGGACAGAGTTTGGAGACTGGGGTGGAGAAGGAATGTAACAGAGAGCAGAGTTTGGAAACTGCAGTGCAGAAAGATCTTACATAGAGCAGAGTTTGGAGACTGTGGTGCAGAAGGACTGTTGCAAAGAGCAGACATTAGAAACTGGGTTCCAGAAGGATCGTTCAAGAGAGCAGATTTTAGAACCTGGGGTGCAGAAGGACTGTTACACAGAGCAGAGGTTGGAGACTGAGGTGCAGAAGGACTGTTAGAGAGAGCAGAGTTTTGATACTTGGGTGCAGAAGTACTGTTACAGAGAGTAGAGTTTGGAGACTGGGGTTCAAATGGAATTTTCAGAGAGCAGAGTCTGGAGACTGCGGTTCAAAAGGAGTGTTGCAGAGATCAGATGTTGGAGACTGGGGTGGAGAAGAATCGTTGCAGAGAGAAGAGGGTAAGACTGAGGTGCAGAATGTCAGTTACAGAGAGCAGAGTTTGGAGACTGTTTGCAGAAGGACTGTTTTAGAGTGCAGAGTTTAAAGACTGTGTTGCAGAAAAATCTTCCTGAGAGCAGAGTTGAGAGAATGAGGTGCTGAAGGACTGATACAGAGAGCAGAGGTTGGAGACTGGGGTGCAGAAGGGTAGTTGCAGACAGCAGGTTTTGAGACTGAGGTGCAGAAGAACTGTTTTAGAAAGCAGATGTTGGGACTGGGTCACAGAAGGACTGTTGCAGAGAGCAGACTTTGGTAACTCAGGTGCAGAAGGACTGTTGTGGAGAGCAGAGGTTGGAGACTGGGGTGCAAAAGGACTGTTACAGAGAGCAGAGGTTGGAGACTCAGATTCAGAAGTTCTGTTACAAACAACAGAGGTTGCATAAAGGGGTGCAGAAGGATCTTACAGCGAGCAAAATTTGGAGACTGACGTGCAGAAAGACAGTTGAAGAGATTAGAGGTTTGAGACTGAGGTGAACTAAGATCATTGCAGAGAGCAGATGTTCTAGACTGGGGTGCAGAAGAATCGTTGCAGAGAGCAGATATTGGAGACTGGGGTGAAGAAGGCCTGCTACAGAGAGAAGAGTTTGGAGACTAACATGCAGAAGGCCTGTAACAGAGAGGAAAGTTTGGAAACTGGGGTCTAGATGGACAGTTATAGATAGCAGAGTTTGGAGACTGGGTTGCTGAAGCAGAGGTGTCAGACTGAGGTTCAGTAGGACTGTTACGGAGAGCAGAGGTTGGAGACTGCGGTGTAGAAGCACTGTTACAGAGAGCAGAGGATGGAGACTGGGGTGCAGAAGGAGCGTTACAGAGAGCAGATTTTGTAGATTGCTGACCAGAAGAACTGTTACAGAGAGCAGATGTTGGAGAATGGGGTGCAGAAGGTCTGTTACAGAGAGCAGCGTTTGGAGACTGAGGTGCAGTAAGATCGTTACAGAGCAGAGGTTGAAGACTGGGGTGCAGAAGGCCTGTTACAGAGAAAAGAGTTTGGAGACTGAGGTGAAGAAGAATTTTTACAGAGAGCATAGTTTGGACACTGATGTGCAGAATGACTGTTACAGAGAGCAGAGCTTGGAAACTGGGGTGCAGAAGGACTGTTGCAGAGACCAGAGGTTGGAGACATAGATGCATAAGGATCACTACAGAGAGCAGAGGTTGGAGACTGGGGTGCAGCAGGACAGTTGCAGAGAGCACTGTTTGGAGACTGGGGTGCAGAAGAAATGTTGCAGAGAGCAGAGGTTTGAGACTGAGGTGAAGAAGGACTGTAGTGGAGAGCAAAGGTTTGCGACTGGGGTGCAGTAGAATCGATGCAGAGAGCAGAGTTAGGAGACTGGGGTGTAGAAGGACTTTTGCAGAGAGAAGAGCTTGAAGACTGGGGTGCAGAAGGACTGTTGCAGAGAGCAGAGTTTGGAGACTGGGGTGCAGAATAACTGATATGGAAAGTAGAGTTTGGAGTCTCGTTTGCAGAAGGACTCTTACAGAGAGTAGAGTTTGGAGCCTGGGGTGTAGAAAGACTTTTTCTGAGAACAGAGGTTGGAGACAGGGGTGCAGAAGGAATGTTCCATAGAGCAGAAGTTGGAGACTGAGGTGCAGAAGGACTGTTATAGAGAGCAAAGTTTGGAACCCGGGGTGAAGAAGGATCTTACAGAGAGCAGAAGTTGGAGACTGGGGTGCAGAAGAACTGTTCAAAAGAGCAGAGATTGGAGAGTGAGGTGCAGAAGGACTGTTACAGAGAGCAGAGTTTGGATACTGTCGTGCAGAATAACTGATATGGAAAGTAGAGTTTGGAGACTGGGGTGCAGAAAAAACGTTACAGACATCAGAGGTTTGAGTCTGCGGTACAGAACAACTGTTACAGAGAGCAGAGTTTCGAGCCTGGGGTGCAGAATGACTGTTGCTGAGAATAGAGGATTGATACTGGGGTGCAGAAGAACCATATCAGAGAGCTGAGTTTGGAGACTGAGGTGCAGAAGGACTGTTACAGAGAGCAAAGTTTGGAGACTGGTGTGAAGAAGGATCTTACAGAGAGCAGAGGTTGGAGACTGGGTGCAGAAGGACTGTTGCAGAGAGCAGTGGTTGGAGACTGAGGTGGAGAAGGATCATTGCAGAGAGAAGAGGTTGGAGACTGGGGTGCATTAGGCCTATTACAGAGAGCAGAGTTTGGAGAGTGTGGTGCAGAAGACCTGTTACAGAGAACAGAGGTTAGAGACTGGTGTGCTGATGGATTGTTACAGATAGCAGAGAATGGAGACTGAGGTGCAGAAGGATTGTTACAGAGAGCAGAGATTGGAGACTGAAGTGCAGAAGGACTCTTACAGAGAGCACATTTGGAGACTGGGGTGCAGAAGTTTCATTGCGGAGAGCAGAGGTTGGATTTTGAGGGTCAGAAGGATCGTTGCAGAGAGCAGAGGTTTCAGACTGTGGTGCAGAAAGATCGTTACAGAGAGGAGAGGTTGGAGACTGGGGTGCAAAAGGACAGTTATAGAGAGCACCGATTGAGACTGGGGTGCAGAAGAAAGGTTGCAGAGAGCAGAAGTTGGAGACTGGGTTTCAGAAGGACTCTTACTGAGAGCAGAGGTTGGAGAATGGGGTGAAGAAGAACTGATACAGAAAGCTGACGTTGGAGACTGGGGTGCAGAAGGACGATTACCGAGAGCAGAGTTTTGAAAATGCGGTACAGAAGGACTGTTACAGAGAGCAGAGTTAAGATACTGGTGTGAAAAAGGACTGATCCAGAAAGCATAGGTTGGAGAATGGGGTTCAGAAGGCCTGTTGCAGAGAGCAGCAGTTAGAGACTGAGGTTCAGAAGGTTCATTACAGAGAGCAGAGGTTGGTCACTGAGGTGCAGAAGGACTGTTACAGAGAGGAACGGTTGGAGACTGGGGTGCAGAAGGATTCTTACAGATAGCAGAGGAAGGAGACTGGGTTGCAGAAGAAAAGTTGCAGAGAGCAGAGGATGAAGACTCAGGTGAAGAAGGATCGTTGCAGAGAGAAGAGGTTGGAAACTGGGTTGCAGAAGGCCTGTTACAGAGTGCAGAGTTTGGAGAGGGGGTGCAGAAGGTTTGTTACAGAGAGCAGAGGTTGGAGACTTAAGTTCAGAAGCATTGTTTCAGAGAGCAGAGGTTGGAGACTGGGGTGAAGAAGGACCGTTCCAGATTGCAGAACTTGGAGATTGAGGTGGAGAAAGATCTTGAAGAGAGCAGAGGTTGAAGACTGAGGTGCAGAAGGATAGCTACAGAGAGCAGAGGTTGGAGACTGGGGTACAGCAGGACAGTTAAAGAGAGCACAGGTTGGAGACTGGGGTGCAGAAGAAATGTTGCAGAGAGCAGAGTGTTGAGACTGGGGTAAAGAAGGACTGTAGCGGAGAGCAGAGGTTGGAGACTGGAGTGCAGAAGGACTGTTGCAGAGAGCAGAAGTTGGAGACTGGAATGCAACAGGATTCTTGCAGAGAGCAGTGGTTGGAGACTGGAGTGTAGTAGGACTGTTGCAGAGAGAAGAGCTTGGAGACTGGTGTGCAGAAGGACTTGTGCAGAGAGCAAAGGTTGGAGACTGAGGTGCAGAAGGACTGTTACAGAGAGCAGAGGTTGAAGACTGGGTGAAGAAGAATCGTTGTAAAGATCAGAGGTTTCAGACTGAGGATTAGAAGGCCTGATACAGAGAGCAGAGGTTAGATTCTGAGGTGCAGAAGAACTGTTACAGAGAGCAGACTTTGGAGACTGGTGTGCAGAAGGACCGTTGCATAGAGCAGATGTTGGAGACTGGGGTGCAGAAGGACTGTTACAGAGAGCAGACGTTGAAGACTGAGGTGCAGAAGAATTGTTACAGAGAGCAGAGTTTAAATACTGGGGTGCAGAAGGACCATTGCAAAGAGCAAATATTTGAGACTAATGTGCAGAAAGACTTTTCCAGAGAGCATAGGTTGGATACTGTGGTGCAGAAGGACTGTTACAGAGAGCAGATGTTGGAGACTGGGATGCAAATGGATCTTACAGATAGCAGAGTCTGGAGACTGAGGTGCTGAAGGACTGTTGCAGAGAGCAGAGTCTAGAGACTGAGGTGCAGAAGGATCGTTGCAGAGAGAAGAGGTTAGAGACTGGGGTGCAGAAGGACTTTTTCAGAAAGCAGAGGTTGGCAATTGGAGAGCAGAAGAACCATTACAAAAAGAAGAGGTTGAAGACTGCAATACAAAAGGACTGTTACAGGGAGCAGAGGTTGAAGAGTGGGTAGAAGAAGAATCGCTGCAGATTGCAGATGTTTGAGACTGGGATGCAGAAGGACTGTCACAGAGTGCAGAGGTTGGAAACTGAGGTGCAGAATGATCATTGCAGAGAGAAGAGGTTGGAGACTGGGGTGTAGAAGGCCTGTTACAGAGAGCAGAGTTTGAGACTGGGGTGCAGAAGACCTTTTACAAAGAACAGAGGTTAGAGACAGGGGTGCAGAAGAATTTTTACAGATAGCACATTTTGGAGACTAGGTTTCAGACTGAGGCTTAGAAGGACTGTTACAGAGAGCAGAGTTTGGAATCTGAGGCTCAGAAGGACTGTTCCAGAAAGCAGAGGTTAGCAATTCGTGTGTAGAAGAACCATTATACAAAAAAGAGTTTGGAGACTGCAGTACAGAAGGACTGTTACAGAGAGCAGAGTTTGGAGACTGGGGTGCAGAAGGACCGTTGCAGAGAGCAGATGTTGGAGACTGGGGTAGAGAAGGACTGTTACAGAGAGCAGACGTTGGAGACTGAGGTGCAGAAGTATTGTTACAGAGAGCAGAGTTTTGAGACTGGGGTGCAGAAGGACCATTACAGAGAGCAAAGGTTGGAGCCTGAGGTGCTGAAGGACTTTTAAAGAGAGCAGAGTTTAGATACTGGGGTGTAGAAGAACTGCTACAAAGAGCAAAGTTTGGAGATGGCATGAAAAATGATCTTCCAGAGAGCAGAGTCTGGAGACTGGGGTGCAGAAAGACTGTTACAGAAAGCAGAGGCTGGCAATTGGGGAGCTGAAGGACCGTTACAAAGCGAAGAGGTTGGAGACTGCGATACAAAAGGACTGTTACAGAGAGCAGAGGTTGGAGACTAGGTAGAAGAAGGATACTTTCAGAGAGCAGATGTTGGAGACTAGGGTGCAGAAGGACTGTTACATTGGAGACTGACTTGCAGATGGATTGTTACAGAGAGGCAGAGGATAGAGACTGGGGTGCAGAAAAACCGTTAGTGAGAGCAGAGGTTGGAGACTGAGGTGCAGTAGGACTTTTACAGAGAGCAGAGGTTGGAGACTGGGTTCAGAAGGATTCTTACAGAGAGCGGAGGATGGAGACTTTGGTGCAGAAAAAGTGATACAGACAGCAGAGTTTGGAGATTGGGATGCAGAAGAACTGTATAGAGAGCAGAGGTTGGAGACTGGGGTGCAGAAGGACTTTTACAGAGAGAAGAGTTCGAGATTGTGGTGCAGAAGAACTGTTACATAGAGCAGAGGTTGGAGACTGGGGTGTAGAAGGCCTGTTACAGAGAGCAGAGTTTGGAGACGGAGGTGCAGAAGGATTGGTTCAGAGAGGAGAGGTTAACGACTGAGGTGCAGAAGTACTGTTACAGAGAGCAGAGGTTGGGAACTGGGGTGCAGAATGATCGTTGCAGAGAGCAGACGTTGGAACCTGAGGTGCACAGTTCGGAGACTGGGGAGAAGAAGAAATGTTGCAGAGAGCAGAGGTTAAAACTGGGGTACAGAAGGACTATTGCAGAGAACAAATTTGGAGACGGAGGTGCAGGAGAACTTATACAGAGAACATAGGTTTGAGACTGAGGTCCAGAAGAATTATAACAGAGATCAGAGTGTGGAGACTGGGGTGCAGAATGAGTGTTACAGAGAGCAGAATTTTGAGTTTGGGGTGCAGAAGAACTGTTACCGAGAGCAGAAGTTGGAGACTAGGGTGCAGAAAAACTGTTTCAGAGAGCAGAGTTTGGAGAATGAGTGCAGAAAGACTGTTACAGAGAGCAGAGGTTGAAAACTGTGGTGCAGAAGGACCGTTGCACAGAGCAGAGCTTGGAGCTTAAGGAGAAGAAGGATCGTTGCAGAGAGCAGATGTTGGAGACTGGGGTACAGAAGGACTGTTACAGAGAGCAGAGGTTGGAGACTGAGGTGCAGAAGGATCATTTCAGAGAGAATAGGTTAGAGACTGGGGTGCAGAAAGACCGTTACAGATTGCAGAGGTTAGATACTGAGGTGCAGAAGGACTTTTACAGAGAAGAGAGGTTGGAGACTGGGGTGTCAAAAAATTCTTACAGAGAGCAGAGGATGGAGACTGGGTGCAGAAAGAGTGTTACAGAGAGCAGAGTTTTGAGATTGGGGTTTAGAAGAATTGTTAAAGAGAGCAGAGTTTGGAGACTGTGTTGCCGAAGGATCATTGCAGAGAGCAGAGCTTGGAGACTGAGGAGCAGAAAGATTGTTACAGAAAGAAGATTTTGGACACTGATGTGAAGAAGGACTGTTACATAGAGCAGAGCTTGGAGTATAAGGTGAAGAAGGTCTGTTGCAGAGAGCAGAGTTTGGAGACTGGGGTGCAGAAAGATCGTTAGAGAGAGCAGAAGTTGGAGACTGAGGTGCAGAAAGATCGCTACAGAGAGCAGAGTTTGGATTACAGGGTGCAGTAGGATAGTTACAGAAAGCACAGGTTGGAGACTGGGGTGCATAAGAAATGTTGCAGAGACCAGATGTTGGAGACTGGGATGAAGAAGGACTGTAGGAGAGAGCAGAGGTTTGAGACTGGGGTGTAGAAAGACTGTTGCAGAGAGCAGACGTTGGAGACTGGGATGCAGAATGATCCTTGCAGAGAGCAGATGTTGGAGAATTGGGAGCAGAAGGATTGTTAGACATAGCACAGTTTGGAGACTGGGGTGTAGAAGGATCGATGTAGAGAGCAGAGGTTTCAGATTGAGGCTTAGAAGGACTGTTACAGAGAGGAGAGGTTGGAGTCTTAGGTGCAAAAGGACTTTTATAGAAAGCAGAGGTTGGCAATTGGGGTGCAGATGGACCGTTACAAAGAGAAGAGTTTGAAGACTGTGATACAAAAGGACTTTTACAGAGAGCAGAGTTTCGAGACTGGGTAGAAGAAGGATTGTTGCAGAGAGCAGATGTTGGAGACTGGGGTGCAGAAGGACTGTTACAGAGAGCAGAGGTTGGAGACTGAGTCGCAGAAGGACAGTTACAGAGAGTACAGGTTGGAGACTGGGGTGCAGAAGAAATGTTGCAGAGAGCAGAGTTTGGAGACTGTGGTGCAGAAGAACTGATACAGAGAACAGAGTTTGGATACTGGCTTGCAGAAGGATCGTTGCACAGAGCAGAGGTTGGAAACTATGGTGCAGAAGAAGAGTTACACAGAGCAGAGTTTGATTCATGGGGTGTAAAAAGACTGCTGCAGAGAACAGAGTTTGGAGACTGAGGTACAAAAGGACTGATACAGAGAGCAGAGGTTTGGAGACTGGGGTGCAGAAGAACTGATACACAAAGCAGAGGTTGGAGACTGGGGTTCAGAAGGACCGTTACAGGGAGCAGAGTTTGGAGACTGCAGTAGAGAAGGACTTTTACAGAGAGCAAAGTTTGGAGACCGGGGTGCAGAAGGATTGTTACAAAGAGCAGAGGTTGGAGACTGGGGTCCAGAAGGACTGTTGCAGAGAGCAGAGTTTGGAGACTGAGTTGAAGAAGGTTCATTGCAGAGAGAAGAGTTTGGAGACCGGTGTGCAGAAGGCCTGTTACAGAGTGAAGAGATTGGAGACTGGGGTGCAGAAGAAATGTTACAGATAGCACAATTTCGAGACTGGGTTGCACAAAGATCTTACAACGAGCATTTTGGAGACTGAGGTTAAGAAGGACTATTACAGAGAGCAAAGGTTGGAAACTGGGGTGCAGAAGGATTGTGGCAGAGAGCAGAGTTTTCAGACTTAGGTGCAGAAGGACTGTTGCAGAGAGCAGATGTTGGATCCTGGGATGCAGAAGGACTGTTGCAGAGAGCAGAATTTTGAGACTGGGGTGCAGAAGGATCGTTTCAGAGAGCACAGATTGGAGACTGGGGTGCAGAAGGCCTGTTACAGAGAGCAGAGGTTAATGACTGGGGTGCACAACGCCTGTTACAGAGAGCAGAGTTTGGAGACTGGGGTGCAGAAGGACTGTTACAGAGAGCAGCATTAGAAGAATGCATGACAGAAGGATCTTACAGAGAACACAGGTTGGAGACAAAGGTGCAGAAGGACTTTTACAGAGAGTAGAGGGTGGAGACTGTGGTGCAGAGGGAGTGTTACAGAGAGCAGAGTTTGGAAACTGGGGTGTACAAGGACCGTTGCTGTGAGCAGAGATTGAAGCCTAGAGAGAAGAAGGATCGTTACAGAGAGCAGATGTTGGAGACTGTGGTGCAGAAGGACTGTTAAAGAGAGCAGAGGTTGGAGACTGAGGTGCAGAAAGACTTTTACAGAGACCAGAATTTGGAGATGAGGTGCAGAAGGATCGTTACATAGAACAGAGGTTGGAGACTGTGTTGCAGAAGGACTGATACAGAGATCAGATTTGGAGACTGGGGTGCAGGAGGTTCGTTGCAGAGAGCAGAGGTTGGAACTAAGGTGCAGAAGGATCGTTACATAGAGCAGATTTTGGTTACTGGAGTGTAAAATGACTGCTGCAGTGCACAGAGGTTGGAGACTGAGGTGCAAAAGAACTGATACAGAGAGCAGATTTTGGAGACTGGGGTGCAGAAGTACTGTGGCAAAGAGCCGAGGTTGGAGACTAGGGTGCAGAAGGACTGTTGCAGAGACCAGAGTTTGGAGACTGGGGTGCAGAAAGACTGTTGCAAGAGAACAGAGTGTGGAGACTGGGGTGCAGAAGAACCGTTGCAGAGAGGAGAGGTTGGAGACTCAGGTGCAGAAGGATTGTTACAGAGAGCAGAAGTTGGAGACTGGGGTGCAGAAGGATCGTTGCACAGAGCAGAGGTTGGAGACTGAGGTTAAGAGGGATCCTTGCAGAGAGAAGAGGTTGGAGACTGGGTGCAGAAGGCCTGTTACAGAGAGCAGAGATTGGAGACTGTGGTGCATAAGGCCTGTTACAGAGAGCAGAGTTTGTAGACTGAGGTGCAGAAGGACTGTTAACGATAGAACAATTTCGTGACTGGGTTGCAGAAAGATATTACAGAGAGCATTTTGTAGACTGAGGTTCAGAAGGACTGTTACAGAGAGCAGAGTTTGGAAACTCAGGTGCAGAATGATTTTCGCAGAGAGCCGAGTTTTCAAACTGCGGTGCATAACGACTGTTTCAGAGAGCAGATGTTGGATAATGGGGTGCAGAAGGACTGTTACAGAAAGCAGAGTTTGGAGACTGGGCTGCAGAATGATCATTGCAGAGAGCACAGGTTGGAGACTGGGGTGCAGAAGGTTTGTTACAGAGAGCAGAGGTTGAAGACTAGGGTGCAGAAGGCTTGTTACAGAGAGCATTGTTTGGAGCCTGGGGTGCAGAAGACTGTTACACAGAGCAGCGTTTGGAGAATGGGTTGCAAAAGGATCTTACAGAGAGCAGAGGTTGAAGACTGAGGTGCAGAAGTACTTTTGCAGAGAGTAGACTTTGGAGACTGGGGTGCAGAAGGAGTGCTACAGAGAGCAGAGTTTGGAGATTGGGGTGAAGAAGAACTGTGACTGAGAGCAGAGGTTGGAGAAAGGGGTTCAGAAGGATTGTTTCAGAGAGCAGAGAAGAGGTTTGAGACTAGTTGTAGAAGGACTGTTACAGAGTGCAGAGGTTGGAAACTGTGGTGCAGAAGGATCGTTTCAGAGAGCAGAGTTTGGAAACTGAGGTGCAGAAGGATAGTTGCAGAAAGTATAGGTTGGAGACTGATTTGCAGAAGGATCGTTACAGAGAGCAGAGGTTGGAGACTGGGGTCAGAAATACAGTTACAGAGAGCACAGTTTTGAGACTGGAGTGCAGAAGAAATTTTGCAGTGAGCAGAGATTGGAGACTGCGGTGCAGAAGTACTGTAACAAAAAGCAGAGGGTGGAGACTGGGGTGCAGAAAAAATGTCACAGAGAGCAGAGTTTGGAAACTGGGGTGCAGAAGGATGTTACAGAGAGCAGAGGTTGGAGACTGGTGTCAGAATGACTGTTGCTGAAAACAGACGTTGGAGACTTGGGTGCAGAAGGATCGTTGCAGAGAACAGAGGTAAGAGACTGAGGTGCAGAAGGATCGCTTCAGAGAGCAGAGTTTGGAGACCGGGGTGCAGTAGGATAGATACAGAGTACAGGTTGGAGACTGGGGTGCAGAAGAAATGTTGAAGAGAGAAGAGGTTGTAGACTCTGGTGCAGAAGGACCGTTACAGATTGCAGAGGTTGGATACTGAGGTGCAGAAGGACTTTTACAGAGAAGAGAGGTTAAAGACAGGGGTGTCAAAATATTCTTACAGAGAGCAGAGGATAGACACTGGGGTGCAGAAGGAGTGTTACAGAGAACAGAGTTTGGACATTGGGGTTCAGAAGAAATATTACAGAAAGCAGAGGTTTGAGACTGTGGTTCAGAAGGCCTGTTACAGAGAGCATAGTTTGGACATGAGGTGCAGAAGGATTGTTACACAGAGCAGAGGTAGGACTCTGATGTTCAGAAGGACTGTTACAGAGACCAGAGCTTGGAGACTGGGGTGCAGAAGTATTGTTGCAGAGAGCAGAGGTTGAAGATTGGAATGCAGAAGGATCGTTGCAGAGAACAGAGGTTGAAGACCGGGGTGCAATAGGATAGTTTCAGAGAGCACAGGTTGAAGACTGGGGTGCAGAAGAAATGTTGCAGAGAGCAGAGGTTAAAGACTGTGTTGCAGAAGGACTGTAGCATAGAGCAGATGTTGGAGTCTGGGGTGTAGAAGGACTGTTGCAGAGAGCAGCTGTTGGAGACTGGGATGCACAAAAATCGTTGCAGAGATCAGATGTTGGATACTGGGGTATAATAAGACGTTTGCAGAGAGCAGAGGTTGGAGACTGGGGTGCAGTAGGACTGTTGCCGAGAGCAGAGGTTGGAGACTGAGGTTCAGAAGGACTATTACAGAGAGCAGAGGTTTTAGACTGGGGTGCAGAATAACTGAAACGGAAAGTTGAGTTTGGAGACTGCAGTGCAGAAGGACTGTTACAGAGAGCAGATTTTGTAGCCTGGGATGCAGAAGGAAACCTGCAGAGAACATAGGTTGGATACTGGTGTGCACAAGGGCCGTTGCCGAGAGAAGAAGTTAAAAACTGAGGTGCAGAATGACTGTTACAGAGAGTAAAGTTTGGAGAACGGGGTGCAGAAGGATCTTATAGAGAGCAGACTTTGGAGACTGGGATGCAGAAGGATCATTGCAGAGAGCAGTAGTTGGAGACTGGGGTGCAGAAGGCCTGTTACAGAGTGCAGAGTCTGGAGACTGGGTTGCAGAATACCTATTACAGAAAGCAAATGTTGGAGACTGGGGTGCAGAAGGATTGTTACAGATAGCACAGTTTGGAGACTGGGGTTTAGAAGGATTGTTGGAGAGAGCAGAAATTTCAGATTGAGGCTGAGAAGGACTGTTACAGAGAGCAGAGGTTGGAAACTGGGGTGCAGAAGGACCGTTATAGAGAGAAGAGTTTGGGGATTGCCATACAGAAGGACTGTTACAGAGAGCAGAGTTTGGAGAGTGGGGTGCAGAAGGACCATTGCAGAGAGCAGATGTGGGAGACTGGGATGCAGAAGGATCGTTGCAGAGAGCAGAGGTTGGAGACTGAGGTGCAGAAAGATTGCTACAGAGAGCAGAGTTTGAGGACCAGGGTTCAGTAGGATAGTTTCAGAGAGCACAGGTTGGAGTCTTGGGTGCTGAAGAAATGTTTCAGAGATCAGAGGTTGGAGACTGCGGTGCAGAAGGACTGTAGCAGAGAGTAGAGGTTGGAGACTGGGGTATAAAAGGACTGTTGCAGAGAGCAGACGTTTGAGACTGGAATGAATAAGGATCGTTGCAGAGAGCAGATGTTGGATACTGGGGTATAATAAGACCTGTGCAGAGAGCAGAGGTTGGAGACTTGTGTGCAGAAGGACTGTTGCAGAAAGCAGAGGTTGGAGACTGAGGTTCAGAAGGACTGTTACAGAGAGCAGAGGTTTTAGACTGGGGTGCAGAATAACTGATATGGAAAGTAGAGTTTTGAGACTGGGGTGCCGAAGGACTGTTACTGAGAGCAGAGTGTGTAGCCTGGGGTGGAAAAGGACAGCTGAAGAGAACACAGGTTGGATACTGGGGTTCACAAGGGCCGTTGCAGAGTGATGAGGTTGGAGACTGAGGTACAGAATGGCTCTTAAAGAGAGCAAAGTTTGGAGATCGTGGTGCTGAAGGATCTTACAGAGAGCAGACGTTGGAGACTGGGATGCATAATGATCGATGCAGAGAGCAGAGGTTGGAGACTGGGGTGTAGAAGGACTTTTGCAGAGGGAAGAGGTTGGAGGTGGGGTGCAGAAGGCCTGTTACAGAGAGCAGACTTTAGAGACTGGGTTGCAGAAAACGTGTTAGAGAGACCAGATGTTAGAGTCTGGGGTGCAGAAGGATTGTTACAGATAGCACAGTTTGGAGACTGTTGTTTAGAAGGATTGTTGCAGAGAGCAGAAGTTTCAGACTGAGGCATAGAAGGACTGTTACAGAGAGCAGAGGTTGGAAATTGGGGTGCAGAAGGACCGTTATAGAGAGAAGAGGTTGGAGACTGCCATACAGAAGGACTGTTACAGAGAGCAGAGTTTGGAGACTGGGGTGTAGAAAGACTGTTGCAGAGAGCAGACTTTGGAGACTGGGATGCAGAAGGATCGTTGCAGAGAGCAGATGTTGGAGACTGGTGGCTAGAAGCACTTTTTCACAGAGCAGAAGTTTGAGACTGGGGTGCAGAAGGACTGTTGCGGAGGGCAGAGTTCGGAGACTGAGGTGCAGAAGGACTGATACAGAGAGCAGAGGTTTCAGACTGGGGTGCAGAATAACTGATAGGGAAAGTAGAGTTTGGAGACTGGGGTGCAACAGGATTGTTACAGAGAGCAGAGTTTGTAGTTTGGGGGGTAGAAGGACTGCTGCAGAGAACAGAGGTTGGATACAGGGGTGCAGAAGGGCCGTTGCAGAGAGATGAGGTTGGAGACTGAGGTGTAGAATGACTGTTACAAAGAGCAAAGTTTGGAGAACGGAGTGGAGAAGGATCTCACAGAGAGCAGAGGTTTGAGACTGGGGTGCAGAAGGACTGTTGCAGAGAGCAGAGGTTGGATACTGAGTTGCAGAAGAATCGTTGCAGAGAGAAGAGGTTGGAGACTGTGGTGCAGAAGGCCTGTTACAGAGAGCAGACTTTGGAAACTGAGTTGCAGAAGACCTGTTACAGAGAGCAGATGGATTGTTACAGATAGCACTGTTTGAAGACTGGGGTTAAGAAAGATTTATGCAGAGATCAGGGGTTTCAGACTGTGGCTTAGTAGGACTGTTACAGAGAGCAGAGGTTGGAGATTGAGGTGCATAAGGACTGTTTCAGAAAACAGAGGTTGGCAATTGGGGTGCAGAAGTACCGTTATAGAGAGAAGAGGTTGGAGACTGCGGTACAGGAGGACTGTTACAGTGAGCAGAGTTTGGAGACTGGGGTGCGAAGGAGAGTTACAGAGAGCAGATGTTGGAGACAGAGTTACAATAGAATTGTTACAGAGAGCAGATGTTGGAGACTGGGGTGCAGAAGGACTGTCACAAAGAGCACAGGTTGGAGACTGGGGTGCAGAAGAAATGTTGCAGAGAGCAGGGTTTGGAGACTTGTGTGCAGAAGGATTGATACAGAGAGCAGAGGATGGAGACTGGGGTGCAGTAGGACGGTTACAGCTTGCAGAGGTTGGATACTGAGGTGCAGAAGGACTTTTACAGAGAGGAGAGGTTGGAGACAGGGGTGTCAAAGGATTCTTACACACAGCAGATGTTGGAGACTGGTTTGCAGCAGGAGTGTTACAGAGAGCAGAGTTTGGAGATTGGGGTTCAGAATAACTTTTACAGAAATCAGAGGTTGGAGACTGTGGTGCTGAAGGCCTGTTACAAAGAGCAGAGTTTGGACATGAGGTGCAGAAGGATCCTTACAGAGAGCAGAGGTTGGACACTTATGTGCAGAAAATCTGTTACAGAGAGCAGAGCTTAGAGACGGGGGTGCAGAAGGACTGTTGCAGAGAGCAGAGGTTGGAGACTGGGATGCAGAAGGATCGTTGCAGAGAGCAGAAGTTGGAGACTGAAGTGCAGAAGGATTTCAACAGAGAGCAGAGTTTGGAGACCGGGGTGCGGTAGGATAGTTTCCAAGAGCACAGGTTGGAGACTGGGGTGCAGAAGATTGTTGAAGAGAGCAGAGGTTGGAGACTGGGGTGCAGAAGGATCGTTGCAGAGAGCAGATGTTGGATACTGGGGTATAATAAGACGTTTGCAGAGAGCAGAGGTTGGAGACTGGGGTGCAGAAGGACTGTTGCAGAGAGCAGATGTTGGAGACTGAGGTGCAGAAGGACTGTTACAGACAGCACAGGTTTTAGACTGGGGTGTAAAAGGACAGCTGCAGAGAACAGAGGTTGGATACTGGGGTGCACAAGGGCCGTTGCAGAAAGATGAGGTTGTAGACTGAGGTGCAGAATGACTGTTACAGATAGCAAAATTTGGAGAACGGGGTGCAGAAAGATCTTACAGAGAGCAGACTTTGGAGACTGAGATGCAGAAGGATGGTTGCAGAGAGCAGAGGTTGAAGACTGGGGTGTAGAAAGACTTTTGCAGAGAGCAGATGTTGGAGACAGGGGTGCAGAAGGCCTGTTACAGAGAGCAGAGTTTGGAAACTGGGTAGCAGGAGACCTGTTACAGAGAGTAGATGTTGGGGACTGGGGTGCAGAAGGATTGTTACAGATAGCACAGTTTGGAGACTATTGTTTAGAAGGATTTTTGCATGGAGCAGAAGTTTCACACTGAGGCTTGGAAGGACTGTTACAGAGAGCAGAGTTTGGAAATTGGGGTGCAGAAGGAGCGTTATAGAGAGAAGTAGTTTGAGACTGGGGTGCAGAAGGACCATTTCAGAGAGGAGATATTAAAGACTGGGGTGCATTAGGACTGTTACAGAGAGCAGACGTTGGAGAAAGAGGTGCAGAAGGATGGTTACAGAGAGCATAGATTGGAGACTGGGGTGCAGAAGGACAATTACAGAGAGCAAAGGATGGAGACTCAGGTGCAGAAGGACTTTTACAGAGAGCAGGGGTTGGAGACTGAGTTGCAGAAGAATTGTTGCAGAGAGAAGACTTTGATGACTGGGGTGCAGAAAGACTGTTACAGGAAACAGAGTTTGGCAATTGGGGAGCAGATGGACCGTTACAAAGAGAAGAGGTTGGAGACTGATACAAAAGGACTTTAACAGAGAGCAGAATTTTGAGACTGGATAGAAGAAGGATCGTTGAAGAGAGCAGATGTTGGAATCTGGGGTGCAGAAAAACTGTTACAAAGAGCAAAGTTTGAAGACTGGGGTACAGAAGAAATATTGCAGAGAGCAGAGTTTTGAGACCTGGGTGCATAAGCACTTTGGCAGAGAGCAAAGTTTGGAGACTGTGGTGCGGAAGGACTGATACAGAGATCATAGGTTGGAGACTGGGGTGCAGAAGATTCGTTTCAGAGAGCAGAGGTTGGAAACTAAGGTACAGAAGGATCATTACACAGAGCAGGTTTTGGTTACTGGGGTGTAAAAAGACTGCTGCAGAGAGCAGAGGTTGGAGACTAAGGTGCATAGGACTGATACAGAGAACAGATGTTGGAGACTGGGTTGCAGAAGTACTATAGCAGAGAGCAGAGGTTTGAGACTGGGGTGCAGAAGGACTGTTGTAGAGAGCAGAGATTGGAGACTGGGGTGCAGAAGGACTGTTTTAGAGAACAGAGTGTGGAGACTGGGGTGCAGAAGGATTGTAATAGTGAGCAGAGGTTGAAGACTGGGGTGCAGAAGGACTGTTGCAGAGAGCAGAGGTTAAAGACTGAGGTGAAGAATGATCGTTGCAGAGATCAGAGGTTGGAGACTGGGGTGCAGAAGGCCTGTTATAGAGAGTACAGTGTGGAGACTGGGTTGCAGAAGACCTGTTACAGAGAGCAGACGTTGGGGACTGGGGTGCAGAAGGATTGTTACAGATAGCACAGTTTGGAGACTGGGGTTTAGAAATATTGTTGCAGAGAGCAGCAGTTTCAGACTGAGGCTTAGAAGGACTGTTACAGAGAGCAGAGTTTGGAAATTGGGGTGCAGAAGGACCGTTATAGAGAGAAGAGGTTGGAGACTGCTGTACAGAAGGAATGTTACAGAGAGCAGAGTTTGGAGACTGGAAATAAGAAGGATCCTTGCAGAGAGGAGATATTGGAGACTGGGTGCAGAAGGAATATTAAAGAGAGCAGAGGTTTCAGACTAAGGTGCAGAAAGATCATTTCTGAGTGCAGAGGTTTGAGACTGGGGTGCAGAAGGACTGTTGCAGATTGCAGAACTTGAAGACTTAAGTGCAGAAGGACATTTACAGAGAGGAGAGGTTAAAGACTGGGGTGCAAAAGGATTCTTACAAATAGCAGAGGATTGAGACTGGGGTGCAGAAGGATCGTTGCAGAGAGCAGAGGTTGGAGAATGAGGTGCAGAAGGATCACTACAGAGAGAAGAGGTTGGAGACTGGGGTGCAGCAGGACAGTTACAGAGTGCACAGGTTAGATACTTGGGTTCAGAAAAAGTGTTGCAGAGAGCAGAGGTTGGAGTCTGGGGTGAAGAAGTACTGTAGCTGCGAAAAGAGTTTGGAGACTGGGGTGCAGAAGGACTGTTACAGAGATCAAGGTTGGAAACTTTGGTGCAGAAGGATTGTTGCAGAGAACAGAGGTTGTATACTGAGGTGCAGAAGGATCGTTGCAGAGAGAAGAGGTTGGAGACTGGGGTGAAGAAGGATTGTTGCAGAGAGCAGAGGTTGCAGAGTGAGGTACAGTAGAACGGTTGCAGAGAGCAGATGTTGAAGATTGGGGTGCACAAGGACTGTTGCAGAGAGCAGAGGTTGGAGACTGCAGTACAGAAGGACTGTTACAGAGTGCAGAGGTTGAAGACTGGGGTGAAGAAGGATTGTTGCAGAGAGCAGAGGTTGCAGAGTGAGGTGCAGAAGCACTGATACAGAAAGCAGAGTTTGGAGACTGGGGTGAAGAAGGACCCTTACAGAGAACAGTGATTGAAGACTGTGGTACAGAAGAACTGTTGTTGAGAATAAGGTTGGAGACTGGGGTGCAGAGGGACCATTGCAGAGAGCAGAGTTTGGAGACTGGGGTGCAGAAGGAATGTTACAGAGAGCAGAATTTGGACACTGGGGTACAGAAGGATCTTCCAGAGATAAGAGGTTGGAGAATGGGTTGTAGAGAGACTGTTGCAAAGCAGACATTGGAGACTGGGGTGCAGAAGGATCGTTGCTGAAAGCAGACTATGGAGACTGGCATATAGAAGGACTGTACCAGAGAGCAGTTGTTGAAGACTGAGGTGCAGAAGGACTGTTTCAGAGAGCAGAGTTTGGAAACAGGGTTGCAGAACGACTGATACAGATAGCAGAGATTAGAGACTGAGGTGCAGAAGGAATGTTACAGAGAGCAGAGGTTGGAGACTGGGGTTCAGAAGGACTGATACCGAAAGCAGAGGTGAGATACTGGGGTCCAGAAGGAACGTTACAGAGACCAGAGGTTGGAGACTGCAGTACATAAGGACTGTTATAGAGAGCAGATGATGCAGACTGTGGTGCAGAATGACTGTTGCAGAGAACAGAAGTTGGACACTAGGGTGCATAAGGACCGTTGCTGGAGCAGGGGATAAAGACTAATGTGCAGAAGGATTGTGACAGAGAGCATAGGTTAGAGACTGCGGTTCAGACTGACTGTTGCAGAGAACACAGGTTGGAGACTGGGGTGCAGAAGGATCGTGGCAGAGAGCAGAGTACTCAGACTGAGGTGCAGAAAGACTAATGTAGAGGGCAGATGTTAGAGACTGGGGTGCATAATGACTGTGGAAGAGAGCAGAGGTTGGAGACTTGTGTGCATATGGACTGTTCCAGAGAGTAGATGTTGGAGACTGGGGTGCAGAAAGCCTGTTACAGAGAGCAGAGTTTGGAGAAGTGGTGCAGAAGGACTGTTACAGAGAGCAGATTTTGGAGATTGGTTTGCAAAAGACTGAGATGCAGAATAACTGTTACAGAGAGTTTGGTTTGAAGACTCACCTGCAGAAGGACAATTGCAGACAGCAGAGTTGGCGACTGAGGTGCCAAAAAAACTTTTAAGATACCAGAGGTTGGAGACTGTGGTGCAGAATGATCTTACAGAGAGCAGAGGTTGGAGACTGGGATGCAGAAAGACTGTTGTAGCGAGCAGACGTTGGAGACTGGGATGCAAAAGGATTGTTGCAGAGAACAGTGTTTGGAGACTGGGTTGCAGAAGGACTGTTGCAGAGAGCAAGGATAGAGATTGAGGTTCAGAAGGACTGTTACAGAGAGCAAAGTTTGGAGACTGGGGTGCAGGACTGATACAGAAAGCAGAGGTTGGAGACTGGGTGCAGAAGTACCATTACAGAGAGCAGAGATTGGAGACTGGGGTACAAAAGGACTTTTACAGAGAGCAGAGATTGGAGACTGACGAGCGGAAGGACTGTTGCAAGAACAAATGTTTAAGACAGGGTTGCAGAAAAACAATTGCTGAGAGCAGAGGTTTGAGACTTAGGTGCAGAAAGATTGTAACAGAGAGCAGAGTTTGGAGACTTCAGTGCAGAAGAACTGTTACAGAGAGTAGAGTTTGGAGACTGGGGTACAGAAGCATATTACAGCGAGCAGAGGTTGGAGACTGGGGTGAAGAAGGACTGCTGCAGAGAGCAGAATTTGGAGACTGGGGTGCAGAAGGATTGTTACAGACAGCAGAGAATGGATTCTGGGGTGAAGAAGAACTTGTGCATAGAGCAGAAGTTGGAGATTTGGGTACATAAGAAACTGTTGCAGAGAGCATAGGTTGCAGACTGGGGTGCAGAAGGATTGTTACAGAGAGCAGAGGTTGGAGACTGGGGTGCAGAAGGACTGTTGATGAGAGAGTCGATGATGGAGACTGGCGTCTAGGAAAACTTTAGAAGAGTGCAGACGTTGAAGACTAAGGTGAAGAAGGACAGTTACACAGAACAGAGGTTGCAGACTGGAGTGCAGAAGGACTGATACAGAAAGCAGAGTTTGGAGATTCAGGTGCAGAAGTATCCTTACAGAGAGCAGAGTTTCGAGAATGCAGTACAGAAGGAATCTTACAGAGAGCAGAGTTTGGAGACTGGGGTGGAGAATGACTGTTTCAGATAGCAGATGTTAAAGACTGGGGTGCAGAACGAATGTTGCAGAGAGCAGAGGATGGAGACTGGGGTGCACAAGGACTGTTGCAGACAGCAGACGTTGCAGACTGAGTTGCAGAAAGACTCTTACATACGGCAGAGTTTGGAGACTGTCGTGCAAAACGACTTATACAGAAAGCAGAGGTTGGATACGGGGTTGCATAAGGACTCTTATGGAGAACAGAGGTTGGAGACTGCGGTACAGAAGAACTGGTACCCAGAGAAGAGGTTGGAGACTGCGGTGCAGAAGAACTGATGTAGAGAACAGAGGTTGGAGACTGGTGTGCAGACGGATCGTTGGGTCGAGCAGAGTATAGATACTGGGGTATAGAAGGACTGTTGCAGAGAGCAGAGGTTGGAGACTGGAGTGTACAATGACTGTTGCAGAGAGCAGACGTTGGAGACTGGAGTGTACAATGACTGTTGCAGAGAGCAGACGTTGGAGACTGGGGTGCAGAAGGATCGTTTGGGCGAGCAGAGTATGGAAACTGTGGTGTAGAAGGACTGTTACAGAGAGCAGAGGTCGGAGACTGGGGTGTCGAAGGACTGTTTCAGAGAGCAGATGTTGGAGACTTGCGTGCAGAAGGACTGATGCATAGAGCAGAGATTGGAGACTGAGGTACAGAAGGACTGTTACAGAGAGTAGAGGTTTGATACTGGGGTTCAGATGGATTATTGAAGAGAGCAGAGTTTTCAGACTGAGGTACAGAAGAACTGTTGCAGAGAGTAGATGTAGGAGACTGGGGTTCACAAGGACTGTTGCAGCGAGAAGAGTTTTGAGACTGGGGTGCAAAAGGATCTTTGCAGAGAGAAGAGGTTGGACACTGAGGTGCAGCAGTATCATTGCGGAGAGCAGAGGTTCGAGACTGGGGTTCAGAAAGATCATTACAGAGAGTAGAGTTTGGAAACTGGGGTGCAAATTGAATGTTGCAGTGAGCAGAGGTTGGAGACTTGGGTGCAGAAAGACTGTTGCAGAAAGCAGAGGTTGGAAACTGGGGTTCAGAAGGACTTATAGAGAAAGCAGGTGTTTGAGACTGGGGTGCAGAAGGACCATTACAGAGAGCAGAGGTTGGAGAATTCGGTACAGAACGACTTTTACAGAGAGCATAGGTTGGAGACTGGGGTGCAGAAGACTGTCGCAGAAAACAGAGGTTAGAGACTGTGGTGCAGAAGGACCCTTGCAGAGAGCAGAGGTTGGAGACTGAGGTGCAGAATTATTGTTACAGAGAGCAGAGTTTGGAGACTAGGTTGCAGAAGAACTGTTACAGTGAGCAGCGGTTGGAGACTGGTGTGCAGAAGGATCTCGCAGAGAGCAGAGGTTGGAGACTTGGGTGCAGAAGGATAGTTTTAGTGAGCAGATGTTGGAGACTGGGGTGCATAAGCATCCTTGCAGAGAGTAGAGGTTGGAGACTGTGGTGCATAAGGCCTCTTACAGAGAGCAGAGGTTGGAGACTGGAGTGTAGAAGGCCTGTTACAGAGAGCACAGGTTGGAGACTGGGGTGCAGAAGGACTGTCACAGAGAGCAGAGTTAGCACACTGGGTTTCAGAAGGGATTTACAGAGAGATGAGGTTGGAGACTGAGGTGCAGAAGGACTATTGCAGAGAGTAGAGTTTTCAGACTGAAGTACAAAAGAACTTTTGCAGAGAGCAGATGATGTAGACTGCGTTGCACAAGGACTGTTGCAGCGAGCAGAGGTTAGAGACAGAGGTGCAGATGGACTGATAGAGAGAGCAGAGTTTGGAGTCTGGGGTGAAGAAGGCCTTTTAAAGAGAGCAGAGTTTGGATACTGGGTTGCAGAAGAATCTTACAGAGTGCAGATTTGGAGACTGAGGTGCAGAAACACTGTTAATTAGAGTAGAGGTTGGAGACAGAGGTGCAGAAAGACCGTTGTAGAGACCAGAGGTTTGATACTGAGGTGCAGAAAGATTGTTACAGAGAGCAGAGGATGGAGACTGAGATGCAGAAGGACTGTAGCAGAAAGCAGAGGTTTTACACTGTGATGTAGAAGGACTGTTGCAGTAAGTAGAGGTTGAAGACTAAGGTGAAGAAGGACAGTTACACATAGCACAGGTTGGAGACTGGGGTTCAGAAGGACTGATACAGAAAGTAGAGGTTGGAGTCTCAGGTGCAGAAGTACCCTTACAGAGAGCAGAAGTTGAAAAATGCAGTACAGAAGAACTATTACAGAGAGCAGAGGTTGGAGACTGGGGTGCAGAAGCACCTTTGCAGAGAGCAGAGGTTGGAGACTTAGGTGCAGAATTATTGTTACAGAGACCAGAGTTTGGATACTGGGGTTCAGAAAGACTGTTTCAGTGAGCAGAGTTTGCCAGACTGGGTTTCAGAAGGGTCTTACAGAAAGAAGACGTTGGAGACTGATGTACAGAAGGACTGTTACAGCGAGCAGAGTTTTGAGACTGGGGTGCAGAAGGATTGTTGCAGAGAGCAGAGTTTTCAGATTGAGGTACAGAAGAACTGTTTCAGAGAGCAGATGTTGGAGACTGGGTGAACAAAAACTGTTGCAGCGAGCACAGGTTGGAAACAGGGTATAGAAGGATCGTTTCAGAGAGCAGATGTTAAAGACTGGGGTGCAGTAGGGACTGATAAAGAGAGCAGAGGTTGGAGACTGGGGTGCAGAAGGCCTGTTACAAAGAGCAGTGTTTGGAGACTGGGGTGCAGAATGACTGTTACAGAGAGCAGAGTTTGGAGACTGCGTTGCAGAAGGATCTTACAGAGGTCAGAGTTTGGAGACTGAGGTGCAGAAACATTGTTGCAGAGAGTAGAGTTTGGAGGCTGAGGTGCAGAAGGACCATTGCAGAGAGCAGAGCTTGGAGACTGAGGTGCAGATTGATTGATACAGAGAGCAGAGGTTGGAGACTGGGTTGCAGAAGGACTGTTGCAGAGAGCAGAGGTTTTAGACTGGGGTGTAGAAGGACTGTTGCAGAGAGTAGACGTTGGAGATAGGGGTGAAGAAGGACTGTAGCAGAGAGCAGACGTTGGAGACTAAGGTTCAGAAGGACAGTTACACAGAAGAAAGGTTGGAGACTCGGGTACAGAAGGACTAATACAGAAAACAGAGCTTAGAGACTCGTGTGCAGAAGGACCCTTACAGAGAGCAGTGGTTGGACACTGCAGTACAGAAGGACTGTTAAAAAGAGCAGAGGTTGGAGACTGCAGTGGAGAAGATCTGTTGCATAGAGCAGATGTTGGAGACTGGTGTGCAAAAGGACTGTTGCAGAGAGCAGAGGATGGAGACTGGGGTTCAAGAGGACTGTTTCAGAAAGCAGAGGTTGCAGACTGAGTTGCAGAGGGACTGATGCAGAGGGCATAGTTTGGAGACTGTGGTTCAAAACGACTGATGCATAAAGCAGAGGTTGCATACTGGAGTACATAAGGGACACTTACGGAGAAAAGAGTTTGGAGACTGCGGTAGAGAAGGACTTTTACAGAGAGCATCGGTTCGAGACTGGGGTGCAGAAGGATCATTGGGGCGAGCAGAGTATGGAGACTGGGTGTAGAAGGACTGTTGCAGAGAGCAGAGGTTTGAGACTAGGGTGTAGAAGGACTTTTGCAGAGAGCAGACGTTGGAGACTGGGGTGCAGAAGGACTGTTGCAGAGAACAGAACTTGGAGACTGGGGTGGATGAGGACCTTTGCTGAGAGAAGAGGTTGAAGACTGAGGTGCAGAAGTACTGTTACAGATAGTACAGTCTGGAGACTTGGGTGGAGAAGGACTGATACAGGTAGCAGAGATTGGAGACTGGGGTACAGAGGGAATGTTGCAGAGTGCAGAGTTTTAAACTGGCGTGCAGAAGGACTGTTTCAGAGAGCAGAGGTTGGAGACGGGGTGCAGAAGGACTTTTACAGAGAGCAGAGGTTGAAGCCTGTGGTGCAGAAGGACTGATACAGAAAGCAGAGTTTGGAGACGGGTTGAAGAAGGACCGTTACAGAGATCAGAGGTTGGATACAGGTGTGCAGAAGGATCTTACAGGGAGCAGAGGTTTGAGACTGGGGTGTATAAGGAGTGTTGCAGAGAGCAGAGGTTGGAGACTGGCGTGCAGAAAAACTGTTGCAGAGAGCAGAGATTAAAGACTGTGGTGCAGAAAGACTGTTAAAGAGAGCAGAGTTTTGACACCGGGGTGAAGAAGGATCATTGCAGAGAGCATAGATTAGAAACTCGTGTGCAGAAGGACTGTTACAGAGAGCAGAGGATTTGAGACTGAGGTGCAGAAGCACTGTTACAGAGAGCAGAGGTTGAGACTGGGGTGCAGAAGGACTGTTACAGAGACCAGAGTTTGGAGACTGGGGTGTAGAAAAACTGTTACAGAGACCAGAGTTTGGAGACTGAGTTGCAGAAGGATCTTACAGAGACCAGAGGTTGGATACTCAGGTGTAGAAGCACTGTTGCAAAGAGTAGAGTTTGGAGACTGAGGTGCAGAAGGACCGTTGCAGAGAACAGATTTTGGAGACTGGGGTGCAGAATTATTGTTGCAGAGAGAAGAGGTTGGAGAAGGACTGTTGCAGAGAGCAGAATTTGGAGACATAGTTTAGAAAAACTTTTACAGAGAGCAGAGGTTGGAGACTGGGATGCAGAAGGAGTGTTGCAGAGAATAGAGGTTGAAGACTGGGGTGCAGAAGTATCGTGGAAGAGACAAAATTTTCAGTTTAGGTGAAGAAGGACTAATGCAGAAAGCAGATATTGGAGACTGGGGTGCAGAAAGCCTGTTACAGAGACCAGAGTTTGGAGAAGGGGTGCAGAAGGACTGTTACAGAGAGCAGATTTTGGAGAATGGCTTGCAAAAGTATCTTCCAGAAAGTAGAGGTTGGAGATTGAGATGCATAAGGACTGTTACAGAGAGTAGAGGTTGGATACTGAGGTGCAGAAGGTCAATTGCAGAGAGCAGAGGTTGAAGACTGAGGTGCAGAAGGACTGTTACAGAGAGCAGAGTTTGGAGACTGAGGTGCAGAAGGACTGTTACAGAGAGCGGAGGTTGGAGACTGGGGTGCAGAAGGACTGTTTCAGAGAACAGAGGTTTGCGACTGAGGTGCAGAAGGACGTTGAAGATAGCAAAGGTTGGAGACTGGGGTGCAGAAGGATCTTACAGAGAGCAGAGGTTGGAGACTGAAGTGCAGAAGGACTGTTGTAGAGAGCAGACGTAGGAGACTGGAGTGCAGAAAAATTGTTGCAGAGAGTAGAGGTTGCAGACTGTGGTGCATGACTGGTAAGAAAGCAGAGGATGGAGACTGAATTTCCGAAGGACCGTTACAGAGAGCAGAGATTGGACACTGGGGTGCAAAAAGACTTTTACAAAGAGCAGAGATTGAAGACTGGGGAGCGGAAGGACTGTTGCAAGAACAGAGGTTTAAGACACAGTTGCAGAAGGACCTTTGCAGAGAGCAGAGTTTGGATACTGAGGTGCAGAAGAATTGTTACAGAGAGCAGAGTTTGGGGACTGCAGTGCAGAAGAACTCTTACTGAGAGTAGAGTTTGGACACTGAGGTAAAGAAGCATATTACAGCGAGCAGAGGTTGGAGACTAGGGTGAAGAAGGACTGTTGCAGAGAGCAGAATTTGGAGACTGGGGTGCAGAAGGATTGTTACAGAGAACAGAGGTTGGATACTGAGGTGCAGAAGGACTGTTGCATAGAGCAGAAGTTTGAGATTTGGGTGAAGAAGGACTATTGCCAAAAGCAGAGGTTAGAGACAGGGGTGCAGAAGGAATGATACAGAAAGCCGAGTTTGGAGACTGTAATACAGGAGGTTCATTACAGAAAGCAGAGGTTGGAGTCTGCAATACAGAAGGACTGTTACAGAGAGCAGAGGTTGGAGACTGCCGTTCAGAAGGACTGTTGCAGAGATTAGATGATGAAGACTGGGGTTCAGTAGGACTGTAGCAGAGAGCAGACGTTGGAGACTGTGGTTCAGAAGGACTGATACAGAAAGCAGTGTTTTGAGACTGGGGTGCAGAAGGATGGTTACAGGGAGCAGAGTTTGGAGACTGCGGTACAGAAGGACTGTTACAGAGAGCAGAGTTCGTAGACGAAGTTGCAGAAGGATCTTACAGAGAGCAGAGTTTGGATACTCGGGTTCAGAAGGACTGTTGCAGAAAGCAGACGTTGGGAACTGGGGTGCAGAAGGAACCTTCCAGATAGCAGAGGTTGGTAACTGGGGTGCAGAAGGTCTGTTGCAGAGAGCAAAGGTTGGAGACTGAGGTGCAGAAGGGCTGCTACAGGGAGCAGAGTTCGTAGACTGGGATGCAAAAAGACTGTTGTACTAAGCAGAGGTTGGAGACTGGGTTGCAGAAGAAATGTTACAGAGAGCAGAGTGTGTAAACTGGGGTGGGGAAAGATCGTTACATAGATCAGAGTTTGGAGACTGCAGTACAGAAGGACTGTTACACAAACCAGAAACGTTGGAGACTGTGGTGCAGAAGGACTGTTGAAGAGCAAATGTTGGATACTGTGGTGAAGAAGGACTGTTGCAGAGAGCAGTTGTTGAAGACTGAGGTGTAGAAAAATTGTTACAGAGAGCAGTGTTTAGAGACTAAGGTGCAGAAGGACTGTCGCAGAGAGGAGAGATTGGAGACTGGGTGCAGAAGGACTGTGCAGAGTGCAGTGTTTGGAGACTGGGGTGCAGAAAGACTTTTACAGAGAATAGAGGTTAGAGACTGCTGTACAGAAGGACTGTTAAAGAAAGCCGAGGTTTGAGACAGGTGTGCAGAAGGATCTTACAGAGAGCAGAGGTTGGAGATTGGGGTGCAATAGGACTGATGCAGAGAGCAGAGGTTGGAGAATGGGGTGCAGAAGGATTGTTGCAGAGAGAAGATGTTGGATACTGAGGTGCATAAGGCCTGTTACACAGAGCAAAGCTTGGAGACTGGGGAGCAGATGACCTGTAACATACAGCAGAATTTGGAGACTGAGTGGCAAAAGGATTTTAAAGAGAGCAGAGGTTGGTGACTGAGGTGCCGAAGGACTGTCTGAGAGAGCAGAGTTTGGAGACTGGGGTTCAGAAAGATCCTTTCAGAGAGCAGAGTTTTAAGCATAAGGTTTAGAAAAACTGTTTCAGAGAGCAGATGTAGGAGACTGGGGTGCAGAAAACTGTTGCAGAGTGCAGAGGTTGGAGACTTGGGTGTAGAAAGATCATTGCAGAGAACATAGGATGCAGACAGGGGTGCTGAAGTAGTGTTACAGACAGCAGAATTTTGAGACTGGGGTGAAGAAGGAGTGTTATACAAAGCAGAGTTTGGAGACTGGTTTTTAGAAGGATCTTACAGAGAGCAGAGGTTGGCGACTGAGGTGCTGAAGGACTGTTACAGAGAATAGATTTTAAAGACTGAGGTGCAGAAAGACCTTTGCAAAGAGAAGAGGTTGAAGACTGAGGTGCAGAAGGACTGTTGCAGAGTGCAGAGGTTGGAGACTTGGGTGTAGGACTGTTTCAAAGAGCAGAGGTTTGAGTTTGGGGTTCCAAAAACTGTTCCAGTGAGCAGACGTTAGGGACTGAGGTGCAGAGGGACTATTAGAGAGCACAGGTTGGAGACTGAGTACAGAAAGACTGATAGAGAAAGCAGAGGTTTGAGAGTGGTGTGCAGGAGGACCCTTACAGAGAGAAGAGTTTGGAAACTGCAGTACAAAATACTGTTACAGAGAGCATAGGTTAGACACTGGGGTGTAGAAGGACTGTTGCAGAGAGAAGAGGTTGGAGACTGGGGTGCAGTAGTACAATTGCAGAGTGTAGAGGTTGCAGACTGTGGTGGAGAAGGACTGTTACAGAGCAGAGTTTGGAGACTGTGGTGCAGAAGGACTGATACAGAAAGCAGAGGTTTGAAACTCGGGTGCAGTAGAACCCTTAAAGGAAACCGAGGTTTGATACTGCGGAACAGATAATCTGTTACAGAGAGCAGTGTTTGGAGACTGGGGTGCAGAATAAGTGTTGTAGAGAACAGAGATACAAGACTGGGGTTCAGAAGGATCGTTGCAGAGACCAGAGGTTGGAGACTGGGGTGCAGAAGGACTGATACAGAAAGCAGAGTTCGGAGACTGGGGTGCATAAGACCTGTTACAGACAGCAGAGTTTTTAGACTGGGGTGCAGAAGGATTGGTACAGAGAGCAGTGTTTGAATACTGGGTTTCAGAAAGATATTAAGGAGAGCAAAAGTTGGAGACTGAGGTGCAGAAGCACTGTTACAGAGAGAAGAGGTTGAAGACTTAGGTTCAGAAAGACCGTTACAGAGAGCAGACATTGGAGACTGAGGTTCAGGAGGATTGTTTCAGAGAGAAGAGGTTGGAGACTGGAGTGCAGAAGGACAGATACAGAAAAACGAGGATGGAGACTCGGGTGCCGAAGGACCCTTACAGAGAACAGAGGTTGGAGACTGAGGTGCAGAAGAACTGATACAGAAAGCAGAGTTCAGAGACTGGGGTGCATAAGGCCTGTTACAGACAGCAGAGTTTTTAGACTGGGGTGCAGAAGGATTGGTACAGAGAGCAGAGCTTTAATACTGGGTTTCAGAAAGATATTAAGGAGAGCAAAAGTTGGAGACTGAGGTGCAGAAGCACGTTACAGAGAGAAGAGGTTGAAGACTGAGGTTCAGAAGGACCGTTACAGAGAGCAGACATTGGAGACTGAGGTTCAGGAGGATTGTTTCAGAGAGAAGAGGTTGGAGACTGGGGTGCAGAAGGACTGATACAGAAAAACGAGGTTGGAGACTCAGGTGCCGAAGGACCTTACAGAGAGCAGAGGTTGGAGACTGAGGTGCAGAAGGACTGTTGCAGAGAGCAGAGTTTGCAGACTGAGTTGCAAAAGGATTGTTATAGCGGGAAGATTTTTGAGACTGTGGTGGATAACGACTGATACAGAAAGCAGAGGTTGGATACTGGGGTGCATAAGGACCCTTACAGAGAACAGAGGTTGGAGACTGCGGTACAGAAAGACTTCTAAAGAGACCAGAGTTTGGAGACTGGGGTGCAGAAGAACTGTTGAAGAGAACCGATGTTGAAGACTGTGGTGCAGAAGGATCATTGGGGCGAGCAGAGTATCGAGACTGGGGGGTAGGAGGACTGTTGAAGAGAGTAGAAGTTTTAGACTGGGGTGTTGTAGGACTGTTGCAGAGAGCAGATGTTGAAGACTTGGGTGCAGAAGGACTGTTGCAGAGACCAGAGGTTGGAGACTGGGGTGCAGAAAAACTATTACAGAGAGCAGACTTTGGAGACTGGGGTGCAGAAGGATCCTTGCAGAGAGCAGATTTTGGAGACGGGGGTTCAGAAGGATCGTTATAGAGAGCAGAGATTGGAGACTGTGGTGCAGAAGGACTTTTACAGAAAGCAAAGTTTGAAGACTGGGGTGCAGTAGGACTTTTACAGAGAGCACAGGTTGGAGACTCATGTGCAGAAAATCTATTGCAGAGAGTAAAGTTTGGAGACTCGGTTGCAGAAGTAGTGTTGCAGAGAGCACAGATTGGAGACTTCGGTGCAGAAGGACCTTTAAAGATAGCAGAGTTTGGAGACTGCTTTACAGAAGTACTTTTACAGAGAGAAGAGGTTGGAGACAGGTGTGTAGAAGGATCTTACAGACAGCATAGGTTTGAGACTGGGGTGCAGGAGGACTGGTGTAGAGAGCAGAGGTTGGAGACTGGGGTGCAGAAGGATAGTTGAAGAGAGAAGAGTTTGGAGACTGGGGTCAAAAGGCCTCTTATAGACAGCGTAGGTTGGAGATTGGGGTTCAGAAGGCCTGTTACAGAGAGCAGTGATTGGAGACTGGGGTGCAGAAGGATAGTTACAGAGAGCAGAGTTTAAATAGTGGGTTGCAAAAGGATCTTACACAGACAAAATGTTGGAGACTGAGGTACATAAGGACTCTTACAGAGAGAAGAGTTTTGAGACTGAGATGCAGAAGGATCGTTCCAGAGAGAAGAGTTTTCAGAAAGAGGTGCAGAAGGACTGTTACTGAGAGCAGAGTTTGGAAAATGTGGTGCAAAAGGCCTGATACAGAAAGCAGTTGTTGGAGACTTGGGTGCAGAAGGACCCTTAGAGAGAAGAGAGTTTGGAGACTGTGGTACAGAAGGAATGTTACAGAGCGCAGAAATTAGAGACTGGGGTGCAGAATAACTGTTGTAGAGAACAGATTTTGGAGGCTGGGGTGCAGAAGGACCATTGCAGAAAGCAGAGGTTGTGGACTGGGTTTCAGAAGGATCTTACAGAGAGCAGAGTTTGGACACTGAAGTGCAGATGGGCTGTTGCAGAGAGCAGAGTTTGGAGATTAGGGCGCAGAAGGACTGTTGCAGAGAGCAGAAATTGTAGTCTGAGTTGCATAAGGACTGTTACAGAAAGCAGAGTTTAGAGACCAGGGTACAGAAGGACTGATACAGAAAGCAGAGTTTGGAGACTGGGGTCCAGAAGGACCATTACAGAGAGAAGAGTTTGGAGACTGCAATGCAGAAGGACTGTGCAGAGTGCAGTGTTTGGAGACTGGGGTGCCGAAAAACTGTTGCAGAAAGCAGACGTTGGAGACTGAGGTGAAGAACGACTGTTACAGAAAGCATAGGTTGGAGACTTGAGTGCAGACGGACAGATAGAGAAAGCAGAGGTTGGAGAGTGGGGTGCAGAAGGACCGTTACAGAGAGAGGAGTTTGGAAACTTCAGTACAGAAAGACTGTTACAGAGAGCAGAGGATGGAGATAGGATTGGAGAAAAACTGTTGCAGAGAGAAGATGTTGGAGACTGGGGTTCAGAAGGACTGTTGCAGAGAGCAGAGGTTGAAGAGTGAGGTGCAGAAAGACTGTTTCAGAGAGCAGAGTTTGGAGACTGTGGTGCAGAAGGACTGATACAGAAAGCAAAGATTGGAGACTGGGGTGCAGGAGGATCTTTACAGAAAACAGAGGTTGAAGACTGCGGTACAGAAGAACTGTTGTAGAGAACAAGGTTGGAGAGTTGGGTGCAGAGGGACCATTGCAGAGGGCAGACGTTGGAGACTGGGGTGCAGAACGAATGTTACAGAGAACAGAGTTTGGAAACTGGGGTGTAGAAAAATCTTAGAGAGACGAAAGTTTGGAGACTGTGGTGCAGAAGGATTGTTGCAGAGAGCAGACGTTGGAAACTGGGGTGCAGAAGGATCATTGCAGAGGGTATATTATGGAGGCTTGGGTATAGAAGGACTGTTCTAGAGAGCAGAGGTTGGAGACTAATGTACAGAAGGACTGTTGCAGAGAGCAGTTGTTTAAGACTGAGGTGCAGAAAAACTGTTACAGGGAGCAGTGTTTGGAGACTGGGGTGCAAAAAGACTGAAACTGAGTGTAGAGTTTGGAGACTAGGGAGCAGAAGGATCTTACAGAGAGGAAAGTTTGTAGACTGGGGTGCAGAAGGATTGTTGCAGAGAGCAGATGTTGGAGACTTGCGTGCAGAAGGATTGTTATAGAGAGTAGATTTTGGAGACTGGTGTATAGAAGGACTGTTCTAGAGAGCATATTTTAGAGACTGGGTGCAGAAGGCCTGTTGCAGAGAGCCGTTTTTGAAAACTGAGGTGCAGAAAATCTGTTACAGAGAGCAGTGTTTGAAGACTGAGGTGCAGAAAGACTTTTGAAGAGGGCAGAGGTTGGAGACTGGGTGCAGAAGGAGTGTGCAGAGTGCAGTGTTTCCAGACGGGGGTGCAGAAGGACTGTTGCAGATACCAGAGGCTGGAGACTGCGGGAAAGGACTGTTATAGAGAGCAGAGGTTGAAGACTGAGATGCAGAACGACGGATCCAGAAAGCAGAGTTTGGAGACTGGGGTGCAGAAGGACCATTACAGAGAATAGAGGTTGGAGACTGTGGTACAGAAGTACTTTTAAAGAGAGCAGAGGTTGGAGACAGGTGTGCAGAATTATCTTACAGAGCACAGAGGTTGGAGACTGGGATGCAATAGGACTGTTGCAGAGAGCAGAGGTTGGAGAATGGGGTGCAGAAAGATCGTTGCAGAGAGAATAGGTTGGAGACTGAGGTGCAGAAAACTTGTTACACAGAGAAGAGCTTGGAGACTGGGGAGCAGAAGGCCTGTAACATAGAGCAGTGTTTGAAGACTGGGTGGCATAAGTATCTTACAGAGAGCAGAGGTTGGTGACTGAGGTGCTGAAGGACTGTCAGAGAAAGCAGAGGTTGTAGACTTTGGTCCACAAGGATCGTTGCAAAGAGCTGAATTTTCAGAATGAGGTTTAGAAAAACTGTTGCAGAGAGCAGATGTTGGAGACTGGGGTGCAGAAGAACTTTTGCAGAGGGAAGAGTTTGGAGACTTGGGTGTAACCGGATCGTTGCAGAGAGAAGAGTGTGGAGACTGGGGTGCCGAAAGACTGTTACAGAGAGCAAATTTTGGAGACTGGGGTGCAGAAGGACTGGTACAGAGAGTAGATGTTGAAGACTGAGGTGCAAAAAGACCTTTGAAAAGAAAAGATGTTGGAGACTGAGGTGCAGACAGACTGTTGCCGAGTGCAGAAGTTGGAGACTTGGGTGTAGAAGGACTGTTGCAGAGAGCAGACGTTGGAGACTGAGGTGCAGAAGGACTGTTACAGAGAGCAGAGGTTGGAGACTTGAGTGCAGTAGGACTGATAGAGAAAGCAGAGGTTGGAGAGTGGGGTGCAGAAGAACCGTTATATAGAAAATAGATTGGAATCTGCAGTACAGAAGGACTGTTACAGAGAGCAGAGGTTGGAGACTGGGTTGCAGAAGCCCTGTTACAGAGAGCAGAGTTTGGAGACTGTTGTGCAGAAGGACTGTTACAGAGTGCAGAGTTTAAAGACTGGGTTGTAGAAGGATATTACAGAGAGCAGAGTTGGGAGAATGAGGTGCAGAAGGACTGTTACAGAGAGCAGAATTAAGAGACTGGCGTGCAGAAGGGTGGTTTCAGGGAGCAGAGTTTTCAGACTGAGCTTCAGAAGGACTGTGCAGAGAGCAGATGTTCGAGACTGGGATGCAGAAGGACTGTTGCAGAGAGGAGAGTTTGTAGACTGGGGTGCAGAAGTACTCTTATAGAGAGCAGAGTTTGTAGACTGGATTGCTGAAGGATCTTACAGAGAGCAGAGGTTGGAGACTCGGGTGCAGGTGGACTGTTACAGAGAGCAGTGGTTTGAGACTGGGGTGCAGAAGAATCGTTCAGAGAGCAGAGGTTTCAGACTGAGTTCCAGAAGGACGGTTACAAAGAGCAGACGTTGGAGATTGAGGTGTAGAAGGACTGTTACACAGAGACGTGTTTGGAGACTCAGGTGCAGAAGGACTGTTACAAAAAGCAGAGTTTGGAAATTGGTGTGCAGAAGGACTGTTACCAAGAGCAGATGTTTGAGACTGGGGTGCAGAAGGATTCTTACATAGAGCACAGGTTGGAGACTGAGGTGCACACCGATAGATACATAGAACAGAGGTTTGATACTTGGGTTTAGACAGACTAATACAGAGAGCAGAGGTTGGAGACTGGGGTGTGGAAGGACCCTTACAAAGAGCAAAGGTTGGAGACTGCGGTACAGAAAGACTGTTACAGAGAGCAGATCTTGGAGTCTGGGGAGCAGAAGTACTGTTTCAGAGGACAGAGGTTGGAGACTGGGGTCTAGAAATAATGTTACAAAGAGCAGAGTCTGGAAACTGGAGTGCAGAAGGATATAACAGAGAGCAGAGTTTGGAGACTATGATGCAGAAGGACTGTTGCAGAGAGCAGACGTTGGAGACTGGGGTCCAGAAGGATTGTTGCAGAGAGCAGAGGTTGGAGACTGGGGTGCAGAATGACTGTTACATAGAGCAGAGTTTGGAGACTGAGGTGCGGAAGGACTGTTACAGAGAGAAGAGTTTGATGACTGGGGTGAAGAAGGACAGTTACAGAGAGCAGAGGTTGGAGACTGGGCTTCAGATGAATCTTATAGAGAGCAGAGTTTTGAGACTGGGCTGCAGAATGATCGTTGAAGAGAGCAGATGTTGGAGACTGAGGTGGAGAAGAATTGTTGCAGAGAGAAGAGGTTGAAGACTGGAGTGCAGAAGTTCTGTTACAGAGTGCAGAGTTTAAAGACTGGGCTGCAAAAGGGTCTTACAGAGAGCAGAGTTTGGAGACTGAGGTGTAGAAGGACTGTTACAGAGAGCAGAGGTAGGAGAATGGGGTCCAGAAGGGTCGTTGCAGAGAGCAGAGTTTTCAGACTGAGGTGCAGAACTGTTGCAGAGAGCAGATGTTGGAGACTGGGCTGCAGAAGGACTGTTGTAGAGAGCAGAGGTTGGAGACTGGGGTGCAGAGGACTGTTGCAGAGAGCAGAGGGTGGAGACTGAGGTGTGGACGGCCTGTAACAGAGAGCAGAGTTTGGAGACTCAGATGCAGAAGGACTGTTACAGAGAGCAGAGGTTGGATACAGGGGTGCAGAAGGATCTTACAGAGAGCAGAATTTGGAGACTGAGGTGCAGAAGCACTGTAGCAGAGATCAGAGTTTGGAGACTGGGGTTCACTAGAATCATTGCAAAGAGGAAGGTTGGAGACTGGGGTGCAGAAGGATCGTTGCAGAGAGCAAATTTTGGTAACTGGGGTGCCGAAACCTGCTACAGAGAGTAGAGTTTGGAGACTGGCCTGCAGAAGGCCTGTTACAGAGAGGAGAGGTTGGAGACTGAGGTGAAGAAGTTTTGTTACATAGAGTAGATATTGGAGACTGGGGTGCAGAAGGATCGTGCAGAGAACAGAGGTTTTAGACTGAGGGGCAGAAAGACAGTTGTAGAGAACAGAAGTTGGAGACTGGGGTGCAGTAGGATCATTACAGAGAGCAGAGGTTGGAGACTGGGTTTCAGAAGGATCGTTGCAGAGAGCAGAGTTTCGAGACTGGCGTGCAGAAGGCCTGTTACAGAGAGGAGAGGTTGGAGACTGGGGTGCAGAAAGACTGTTATAGAGAGCAGAGGTTGGAGACTGGGTTGCTGAAGAATCTTACAGAGAGCAGAGGTTGGAGACTGAGGTGCATATGGACTGTCACAGAGAGCAGTGGTTTGAGACCTGGGTGCAGAAGGATCGTGAAGAGAGCAGAGATTTCTGACTGAGGTGCAGAAGGACTGTTACAGAGAGCAGGGGTACGAGACTGAGGTGTACAAAGACTGTTACAAAGAGGAGAGTTTGTATACTAAGGTGCAGAAGAACTGTTACAGGAAGCAGAGTTTGGAAATTGGGGTGCAGAAGGACCGTTACAGAGAGAAGAGTTTGGAGACTGCGATATAGGAGTGATACCGAGAGCAGAGGTTGAAGACTGTTGTGCAGAAGGACTCTTACATACAACAGATGTTGGAGACTGAGGTGCAGAAGGATACATACAGAGAACAGACATTGGAGACTTGGGTTAAGACAGACTGTTACAGAAATCAGAGGTTGGATACTGGGATATGGAAGAACCGTTACAATGAGCTGAGGTTGGAGACTGCGGTACAGAAGGACTGTTACAGAGAGCAGATTTCGGAGTCTTGAGAGCAGAGGACTGTTGCTGAGGACAGAGGTTGTAGACTGTGGTGGGAAAGGAATGTTACAGACAGCAGAGTTTTGAAACTGAAGTGCAGAAGAATCTTACAGAGAGCAGAGTTTGGAGACTGTGGTGCAGAAGGACTGCTGCAGAGTGCAGACGTTTGAGACTGGGGTCTAGATGGATCGTTGAAGAGAGCAGAGTTTGGAGACTGGGGTTCAGAAGGACTGTTGCAGAGAGCAGATGTTGAAGAGGGGCTGCAGAAGGACTATTGCCGAGAGCAGATTTTAGAAACTGGGTTGCAGAAGGACTGTTACACAGAGCAGAACTTGGATAGTGAGGTGAAGAAGGACCGTTACAGAGAGCAGATTTTGGAGACTGCACTACAGGAGGACTGTTACAGAGAGCAGAAGTTGGAGACTGGGGTGGCGAAAGACTGTTTCAAAGTGCAGAGGTTTGAGACTGGGGTACAGAAGGACTGATACAGAAAGTATAAGGTGGAGACTGCGGTGCAGAAGGACTGTTACAGAGAGCAGAGGTTAGATATTGCAGTACAGAAGGACTTTTTCAGAGTGCAGAGTTTGGAGACTGGGGTGCACAAGTATCATTGCAGAGAGCAGAGTTTTCAGACTGAGATGCAGAAGGACTGTTGCAGAGAGCAGATGTTGAAGACTCGGGTGCAGAAGGAGTTTTTCAGAGAGCAGATGTTGGAGACTGGGGTGCAAAAGAATTGTTGCAGAAAGAAGAGGTTGGAGACTGAGGTGCTGAAGAATTCTTGCAGACAACAGAGGTTGGAGATTGGGGTGCAGAAGGACCGTTGCAAAGAGCAGAGTTTGGAGACTGCGGTACAGAACGACAGTTACGGAGAGCAGAGGTTGGAGACTGCGGTATAGAAGGACTGTTACAGAGAGCAGGGCTTGGAGACTGGGGAGCAGAAGGACTGTTACAGAGAGAAGAGGTTGGAGACCGGGTACCAGATGGAATGTTACAAAGAACAGAGTTTGGAAACCTGGGTGCAGAAGGATCTTACAGAGAGCAGAGTTTCGAGACAGGGGTGCAGAAGGACTGTTACAGATAGCAGAGGTTGGAGAATGACGTGCACAAAGACTGTTACAGAAAGCAGAGTTTGGAGACTGGGTTGTCCAAGGATCATTGCAGAGAGCAGAGTTTTCAGACTGAGGTGCAGAAGGACTGTTGCAGAGAACAGATGTTGTAGACTGAATGCAGAAGGATCGTTGGAGAGAGCAGATTTTGGAGACTGGGTTTCAAAAGGATTTTCACAGAGAGCAGAGGATGGAGACTGGGGTGCAGAAGGACGTTTGCAGAGATCAGAGTTTGGGAACTGAGGTGAAGAATAATTTTTAAAGAGAACAGATGTTGGCGACTGTGGTGCAGAAGGACTGTTGCATAGAGCAGAGGTTGGATACTGGGGTTTAGAAGGAGTGTTGCAGAGAGCAGAAGTTGGAGACTGGGGTGCAGAAGAACTGTTACAGAGAGCAGAGTTTTGAGACAGGGTTGCAGAAGCATCTTACAGAGAGCAGAGTTTGGAGACTGAGGTGCAACTGGACTGTTACAGAGAGCATAGTTTGGAAACTGGGGTGCAGAAGGATCGTTGAAGAGGGCAGAGTTTGGAGACTGTGTTGCAGAAGGATTTTACAGAGATCAGAGTTGGAAGACTGAGGTGCAGAAGGAATGTTACAGAGAGTAGACGTTGCAGACTGAGGTGCAGAAGGAAAATTGCAGGGAGCAGAGGTTGTAGAATGGGGTGTAGAAGGACTGTTGCAGGCAGCAGGTGTTGGAGACATGGGTGCAGAAGGACTGTTGCAGAGAGAAGAGTTTGGAGACTGAGGAGCAGAACGACTGTCACAGAGAGTAAAGGTTGGAGACTTGGGTGCAGAAGGACTGATTTAGAAAGCAGAGGTTGGAGTCCGGTGTGTAAAAGGACCATTACAGAAAGCAAAGTTTCGAGACTGCAGTACAGAAGGACTGGTACAGACAGCAGAGTTTAAAGACTAGGGTAAAGAAGGACTGTTGCAGAGAGCAGATGTTGGAGACTTTGGTTCAGAAGGACTGTCGGAGAGAGAAGAGGTTAGAGAATGGGGTGCAGAATTCAGGTTGCAGAGAGCAGAGGTTGGAGACAGAGGTTCAGAAGGACTGTTACAGACAGCAGAGTTTGAAAACTGTTGTGCAAAAAGACTGATACAGAAATCAGAGGTTTGAGACTGGGGTGCAGTAGGACCGTTACAGAGAGCAAAGGTTGGAGACTGTGGTACAGAAGGACTGTTTCAGAGAGCAGAGGTTGGAGACTGAGGTGAAGAAGGATCCTTGCAGAGAAAAGAGGTTGGAGACTGGGGTGCAGAAGGCCTGTTACAGAGAGCAGAGAATCGAGACCGGGGTGCAGAAGGCCTGTTACAGACAGCAGATTTTGGATACTAGGGTGCAGAAGGACTGTTACAGATAGCACAATTTTGAGACTGGGTTGCAGAAGGATCTTACAGAGAGAATTTTGGAGACTGACGTTCAGAAGGACTGTTACAGAGAACAAAGGTTGGAAACTCGGGTGCAAAAGGATTTTTGAATAGAGCAGAGTTTTAAGACTGAGGTTCAGAAGAACTGTTTCAGAGAGCAGATGTAGGATCCTGGGGTGCAGAAGGACTGTTAAAGAGAGCAGAGTTTGGAGACTGGGGTGCAGAAGGCCTGTTACAAAGAGCAGCGTTTGGAGAATGGGTTGCAGAAGAATCTTACAGAGAGAAGAGTTTGGAGACTGAGGTTCAGCGGACTTATACAGAGAGTAGAGGGTGGAGCCTAGGGTTCAGAAGGAGTGTTACAGAGAGCAGAGTTTGGAGATTGGGGTGCAGAAGAACTGTTACTGAGAGCAGAGGTTGGAGACTGGGGTTAAGAAGGATCATACAGAGAGCAGACAATGGAGACTGAGGTGCAGAATCACTGTTACAGAGAGTAGAAGTTGGAGACTGAGGTGCAGAAGTACCGTTGGAGAGAGTAGACGTTGGAGACTTAGGTGCAGAAGGATTGTTACAGAGAGCAGAGGTTGGAGACAGGGGTGCAGAAGGATCCTACAGAGAGAAGAGTTTGAAGAATCAGGTGCAGAAAGACTGATATAGAGAGTAGATGTTGAAGACTGAGGTGCAGAAGTAACGTTGCAGAATACAGAGTTTTGAGACTGAGATGCACAAAAATTGTTACAGAGAGCAGAGGTTGGAGACTGGGGTACAGAAAGAATGTTGCAGATAGCGGATTTTGGAGACTGGGGTGCACAATGACTGTTATAGAGAGCAGAGCTTGCAGACTCGGGTGCAGAAGGACTGATACAGAGAGCAGAGGTTGGAGACTGGGGTGCAGAAAGACTTCAAAAGAGAGCTGATGTTGTTAACTAGGGTGCGGAAAGACTGTTGCAGAGAGCAGATGTTGTAGACTGGGGTGGAGAAGAACTGTTGCGGAGAGCAGAGGTTGAAGACTGGTTTTGAGAAATACTGTTACAGAGAGCAGAGGTTGGAGACGGTGGTGCAGAAGGATCTTACAGAGAGCAGAATTTGGAGACTGAGGTGCAGACGGACTTTTAAAGAGAGCAGAGGTTGGAGACTGAGGTGTAAATGGACTGTTACAGAGAGCAGAGGTAGGAAACTGGGGTGCAGAAGGTTCGTTCCAGACAGCAGAGTTTTCAGGCTGGGGTGAGAAGGACTGTTGCAGAGAGCATATGTTGGAGACTGGGATGCAGAAGAATTGTTGCAGAGAGCAGAGGTTGGAGACTGGGTTGTAGAAGGACTACTTACAGAGAGCAAAGTTTGGAGATTAAGGTTCAGAAAAACTGTTACAGGAAGCAGAGTTTGGAAATTGGTATGCAGAAGGACTGATAAAGAGAGCAGAGGTTTAAGACTGCGGTATAGGACTGTTACCAATAGCAGAGGTTGGAGACTGAGGTGCAGAAGTACTGTTATAGAGAGCTAAGGTTGGAGACTGAGGTGTAGAAGGAGTGTTACAGAGAGCAGAGTTTGGAGACTGAGTTGCAGAAGAACTGTTACAGAAAGCAGAGGTTGGAAATTGGGGTGTAGAAGGACTGTTACAGAGAGCAGAGGTTGGAGACTGTGGTACAGAAGGACTGTTACACAGAGCAGATCTCGGAGACTGGGGAGCAGAAAAACTGTTGCAGAGGAAAGACGTTGGAGACTGAGGTGGACAAGGAATGTTACAGAGAGCATAGTTTAGTTACTGGAGTGCAGAAGGATCTTACAGAGAGCAGAGGTTGGAGACTGTGGTGCAGAAGGACTGTTGCACAGAGCAGAAGTTGCAGACTGGGGTCCAGAAGGATCGTTGCAGACAGCAGATTTTAGAGACTGAGGTGCAGAAGGACAGTTACAGAAATCAGAATTTGGAGACTGGTGTGCAGAAGGAGTGTTACAGAGAGCACAGGTTGGAGACTGGGGTTCAGATGGATCTTACAAAGAGAAGAGTTTAGAGACTGGGGTGCAAAAGGACTCTTGCAGAGAGCAAATGTTTGAGACTGGGATGGACAAAATCGTTGCAGCGAGAAGAGGTTGAAGACTGGGTGCATAAGGTTCTTACAGAAAGCAGAGTTTGGTGACTAGTGTGCAGGAATGTCTCCCAGAGCAGAGGTTGGAGACTGGGGTGGAGAAATATCACTGCAGAGAGAAGAGGTTGGAGACTGGGGTTCTGAAGGCCTGCTATAGAGAGCAGAGGTTTGAGACTGGGTTGTAAAATTCCTGTTACAGAGAGTAGAGGTTGGAAACTATTATGCAGAAGGACTGTTAAAGAGAGCAGAGTTTCAAGACTGAGTTGCAGAAGGGTCTTACAGAGAACAGAGTTAGTAGACTGAGGTGCCGAAGGAAAGTTGCAGAGAGAAGAGTTTTTAGACTGAGTTGCTGAAGGACTCTTGCAGAGAACAGATGTTGGAAACTGGTGTGGATAAGGATTGTTGCAGAGACCAGAGATTGGAGACTGGGGTGAAGAAGGATCGGTGCAGAGAGCAGAGGTTTGAGACTGGTGTGCAGAAAGACTGTTACAGAGATCAGGGTTTGGAGACTGGGTTGGAGAAGGATCCTACAGAGATCAGAGATTAAAGAATCAGGTGCAAAAAGACTGTTACAGAGAGTAGATGTTGGAGACTGAGGTGCAGAAATAACGTTGCAGAGTACAGAGTTTGGAGACTGAGGTGGAGAAGGATTGTTACAGAGAGCAGAGGTTGGAGACTGGTGTGCAGAAGAACTGTTGCAGATAGCGGATTTTGGAGACTCGGGTGCAGAAGGACTGTAATAGAGAGAAGAGGTTGGAGACTGGGGTGTAGAAGGAGTGATACAGAAAGCAGAGATTGGAGTCTGGGGTGCAGAATGACAATTACAGGAGCAGAGTTTGGATTATGAAGTACAGGAGGACTGTTACAAAGAGCAGAGTTTGGAAATTGGGGTGGAGAAAAACTGTAAAAGAGAGCTGATGTTGGTAACTAGGGTGCCGAAGGACTGTTGCAGAGAGCAGAATTTTGAGACTGGGGTGCAGAAGAACTGTTGCGGAGAGCAGAGGTTGGAGACTGGGGTGCAGAAGGACTGTTTACAGAGAGCAGAGGTTGGAGAGAGTGGTGCAGAAGGATCTTACAGAGAGCAGAATTTGGAGACTGTGGTTCAGAAGGACTGTTGTAGAGAGCAGAGGTTGGAGACTGGGGTGCAGTAGGATCATTGCAGAGAGCAGAGGTTAAAGACTGGGGTGCAGAAAGATCGTTGCACAGAGCAGAGGTTGGAGACCTGCGTGCAGAAAGCCTAATACAGAGAGGAGAGGTTGGAGACTTGGGTGCAGAAGGACTGGTAAAGAGATCAGATTTAGAAGCCTGGGTTGTTGAAGGATCTTACAGAGAGCAGTGTTTGGAGACTAAGGTGCAGGTGGACTGTTACAGAGTGCACTGGTTGGAGACTGGGGTGCAGAAGGATTGTGGAGAGCATAGGTTTCAGACTGAGGTGCAGAAGGACTGTTACAGAAAGCAGAGGTTGTAAATTGGGGTGCAGAAGAACCGTTACAGAGACCAGAGTTTGGAGACTACGGTATAGAAGGATTGTTACAGAGAGCAGAGGTGGGAGACTAGGGTTCAGAAGGACTGTTACAGAAAGCACAGGTTGGAGACTGAGGTGAAGAAAGATAGACACAGAGAGCACACGTTGGAGACTGGGGTCAGAAGGACTGATACAGATAGCAGAGGTTGGAGACTTGGGTTCAGAAGGACTGTTACAGAAAGCACAGGTTGGAGACTGAGGTAAAGAAAGATAGACACAGAGAGCACACGTTGGAGACTGGGTTCCGAAGGACTGATACAGAAAGCAGAGGTTGGAGACTGGGGTGCAGAAGGACCTTTACAAAGAACAGAGTTTGTTGAATGCGGTACAGAAGGACTGTTACAGAGAGCAGATATTGGAGACTGGGGAGCAGAAGCACGATTTCAGAGGACAGAGTTTGGAGACTGGGGTGCCGCAGGACCCTTGCAGAAAGCCGAGGTTGGCGACTAGAGTGGAGAAGGAATGTTAGAAAGAGCAGAGTTTGGAAACTGGAGTGCAGAAAGATCTTACAGAGAACAGAGTTTGGAGACTGTGGTGCAGAAGGACTGTTGCAGAGAGCAGACGTTGGAGACTGGGATCCAGAAAGTTCATTGCAGAGAGCAGAGTTTGCAGACTGGGATGCAGAAGGCTGTTGCAGAGAACAAAGGTTGGACACTGAGTTGCAGAAGGACTGTTACAGAGAGCAGATGTTGGAAACTGAGGTTCAAATTGATCTTAGAGAGAAAAGAGGTCAGAGACTGAGGTGCAGAAGGATTATAACAGACAGCAGAGGTAGGAGACTAGGGTGCAGGAGGTTTGTTACAGACAGAAGATTTTTCAGACTTAGGTGCAGAAGGACTGTTGCAGAGACTAGATGTTGGAGACTGGGGTGTAGAAGGACTGTTGCAGAGAGCAGAGGTGGAGACTGGGGTTAAGAATGATCGTTGCAGAGAGAAGAGATTGAAGACTTTGGTGCAGAAGGACTGGTATAGAGAGCAGAGTTGGGAGACTGAGGTTCTGAAAGATCTTAGCGAGAGCAGAGATTGGAGACTAAGGTGCAGGTGGACTTTTACAGAGAGCAGTGATTGGAGACTGGGGTGCAGAAGGACTTTTCAGAGAGCAGAGGTTGGATACTGAGGTGCAGAAAGATTCTTAGAGAGAGCAGAATTTGGAGACTGAGGTGCAGAAGGACTGATACAAAAAGCAGAGTTTGGAGTCAGGGCTGCAGAAAGACGTTTACAGAGATCAGAGTTTGAAGTCTGCAGTATAGTAGGACTGTTGCAGAGAGCAGATTTTGGAGACTGAGGTGCAGAAGGATAGATACAGAGAACAGAGGTTGGAGACTGGGGTTCAAAAAGACTGATACAGAAAGCAGAGTTTAGAGACTGGGGTGTAGAAGGTCTGTTACAGAGATTAGAGTTTGGAGTCTCAGGTGCGGAAGGACTGTTACAGGAAGCAGAGTTTTGAAATTGGGGTGCAGAAAAACTTTTACAGAGAGCAGATGTTGAAGACTGCGGTATAGGACTCTTATCCAGAGCAGATCTTGGAGACTGGGGTGCAGAAGGACTCTTACATAGAGCACAGATTGGAGACTGTGGTGCAGAAAAATAGATACAGAGAACACAGGTTGGAGACTGGGGTTCAGTCAGACTGATACAGAAAGCAGTGGTTTGAGACTGTTGTGTAGAAAGACCGTTATGAAGAGCAGAGGATTTAGACTGCGGTACAGAAGGACTGTTACAGAGAGCAGATGTTCGAGACTGGGGAGCAGAAAGACTGTTGTAGAGGACAGAGGTTGGAGACCGGGTTGGAGAAGGAATGTTACAGAGAGTAGAGTTTGGACTGGTGTGCAGATAGATCTTACAGAGAGCAGAGGTTGGAGACTGTGGTGCAGAAGAACTGTTGCAGAGAGCAGACATTGGAGACTGGGGTCCAGAAGGATCGTTGCAGAGAGCAGAGTTTGGAGACTTGGGTGAAGAAATACTGTTACAGAGTGCAGAGTTTAAAGACTTGGTTGCAAAAGAATCTTACAGAGAGCAGAGTTGGGAGACTGAGGTGCAGAAGGACTGTTAGAGAAAGAAGAGGTAGAAGATTGAGGTGCAGAAGGACTGTTACAGAGAGCAGAGTTTGGATACAGCGGTGCAGAAGCATCTTACAGAGAGCAGAATTTGGAGTCTGAGGTGCAGAAGGACTGTTGCAGAGATCTGAGGTTGGATAGTGGGGTGCAGTTGGATCATTGCAGAGAGCTGCTGTTGGAGACTGAGGTGCAGAAGGATCATTGCAGAGAGCAGATTTCTGAGACTGGGGTGCAGAAGGCCTGCTACAGAGAGAAGAGTTGGGACACTGGCTTGCGGAAGGCCTGTTACAGAGAGGAAACTTTGGAGACTGAGGTGCAGGTGGACTGTTACAAAGAGCAGTGTTTGGAGACTCGCGTGCAGAAGGATTGTGCAAAGATCAGAGGTTTGAGATTTAGGTGCAGGTGGACTGTTACAGAGAGCAGAGATTGGATTCTGAGGTGTAGAAGGACTGTTACAGAGAGGAGAGTTTGGAGACTCAGGTGCAGAAGGACTGTTATAGAGAGTAGTGTTTGGTGACTGGGTTCCTGAAGGATCTTACAGAGCGCAGAGGTTGGAGACTGAGGTGCAGGTGGACTGTTACAGAGAGCAGAGGTTTGAGACTGAGGTGTAGAAATACTGTTACAGAGATGAGAATTTGGAGACTCAGGTGCAGAATGACTTTTACATAGAGCAGAGTTTGGAGACTGCGGTATAGGTCTTTTACCGAGAGCAGAGGTTCGAGAATGGGCTGCAGAAGGACTCTTACATGGGGCTGGGGATGTGGCTCAAGCAGTAGCACGCTCACCTGGCATGCGTGCGGCCCGGGTTCGATCCTCAGCACCTCATACAAAGATGTTGTGTCCGCCAAATACTAAAAAATAAATATTAAAATTCTCTCTTTCTCTTTCTCCCTCTCTCTCACTCTCTCTTAAAAAAAAGGACTCTTACATAGAGCACAGGCTGGAGACTGAGATGCAGAAGGATAGATACAGAGAACAGAGGTTGGAGACTGGGGTTTAGACAGACTGATATAGAAAGCAGAGATGGAGACTGGGGTGTAGAAGGATCGTTACAAAAAGCAGAGGTTGGAGACTGCGGTACAGAAGGACTGTTTCAGAGAGCAGATCTGGGAGTCTGGGGAGCAGAAGGACTGTTGCAGAGGACAGAGGTTGGAGACTGGGGTGGAGAAGGAATGTTACAGAGAGCAGAATTGGGAAACTGGAGTGCAGAAAGATCTTACAGAGAGCAGAGTTTGGAGACTGTGGTGCAGAAGGACTGTTGCAAAGAGCAGACATTGGAGACTGAGTTCCAGAAGGATCGTTCAAGAGGGCAGATTTTAGAAACTGGGGTCCAGAAGGACTGTTACACAGAGAGCATAGTTTGAAAACTGGAGTGCAGAAGGATCTTACAGAGAGCAGAGTTTGGAGACTGTGGTGCAGAAGGATTGTTACAGAGAGCAGAGGTTGGAGACTGGGGTCCAGAAGGATCGGTGCAGAGAGGAGAGTTTGGAGACTGGGGTGCAGAAGGACTGTTGCAGAGAGGAGAGGTTGGAGACTGGAGTGCAGAAGGAATTTTGCAGAGAGAAGATGTTGGAGTCTGATGTGCAGAAAGACTCTTCCAGAGAGCAGAGTTTGGAGTCTGGGGTTCAGAAAGACTGTTACAGAGACCAGAGGTTGGAGATTGTGGTGCAGAAGGACTGTTGCAGAGATCAGAGGTTAAGGACTGCGGTGCAGTAGGATCATTGCAGAGAGCAGATGTTGGAGACTGGGGTGCAGAAGGATTCTAGGAGATAGCAGATTTTGAAGACTGGGGTGCAAAAGGCCTGCTACAGAGAGAAGAGTTTGGAGACTGGAGTGCACAAGGCCTGTTACAGAGAGGAGAGGTGGGAGACTGGGGTGCAGAAGGACAGTTGTAGAGAGCAGAGTTTGGAGACTGGGTTGCTCAAGGTTCTTACAGAGAGCAGAGATTCGAGACTGAGATGCAGGTGGACTGTTACAGAGAGCAGTGTTTGTAGACTGGGGTGCAGAAGGATCGTGATGCGAGCAGAGGTGTCAGACTGAGGTTCAGTAGGACTGTTACAGAGAACAGAGGTTGGAGACTGAGGTGTAGAAGGACTGTTACAGAGAGCAGAGTTTGGAGACTGAGGTGCAGAAGGACTGTTACAGAAAGCAGAGGTTGAAAATTGGGGTGCAGTTGGACCGTTACAGAGACCAGAGGTTGGAGACTGCGGTATAGAAAAACTGTTACAGAGAGCAGAGTTTGGAGACTGGGGTGCAGAAGGAATGTTACAGAGACCACAGGTTGGAGACTGAAATGCAGAAGGATAGATACAGAGAGCAGAATTTTGAGACTGAGGTTCAAAAGGACTGATACAGAAAGCAGAGTTTGGGGTGCTGAAAGACCGTTACAAAGAGCAGAGGTTGGAGACTGGGGAGCACAATGACTTTTGCAGAGGACAGAGGTTGGAGACTGGGGTGGCGCAGGACACGTGCAGAAGGCAGAGTTTAAAGAATGGGTTGGAGAAGGAATGTTACAGAGAGCAGAGTTTGGAAACTGGAGTGCAGAAAGATCTTACAGAGAGCAGAGTTTGGAGACTGTGGTGCAGAAGGATTGTTACAGAGAGCAGAAGTTGGAGACTGGGGTCCAGAAGGATCAGTGCAGAGAGGAGAGATTGGAGACTGAGGTGCAGAAAGAATGTTACAGAGAGCAAATTTGGAGACTGGGGTGCAAAATTACTGATAGAGAAAGCAGAGGTTGAGTCTGGGGTGCAGAAGGACCGTTACAGAGAGAAGAAGTTGGAGACTGTAGTTAAAAAGGACTGTTCCAGAGAGCAGAGTTTAGAGAATGGGGTGCAGAAGAACTGTTACAAAGAGCAAAGGTTAGAGAATTGGGAGCAGAATTAAGGTTGCAGAGTTCCGAGGTTGGAGACAGAGGTGCAGAAGGACTGTTACAGAGAGCAGAGTTTGGAAACCGTGTTGCAGAAAGACTGATACAGAAAGCAGAGGTTTGAGACTCTGGTGCAGAAGGACTGTTACAGAGAACAGAGGTTGGAGACTGCGGTATAGAAGGACTGTTACAGAGGGTGCAGAAGGACTTTTGCAGAGAGCAGAGGTTAGAGACTGAGGTGCAGAAGGACGGATAAAGAAAGCAGAGGTTGTAGACTGGTGTGCAAAAGGACCTTTACAGAGAGCAGAGTTTTGAGACTGTGGTACAGAAGGACTATTACACAGTGCATAGTTTGGAGTCTGGGGAGCAGCAGAACTGTTACAGAATACAGAGGTTTGAGACTGGGGTGCAGCAGGACCGTTGCAGAAAGCAGAGGTTGGAGAATGGCGTGGAGAAGGAATATTACAGAGAGAACATTTTGGAAACTTGGGTGCAGAAGGATCTTTCAGAGAGCAGAGGTTGGAGACTAAGGTGCAGAAGGATCGTTCCTAAAGCAGAGTTTGGACACTGGGATGCAGAAGGATTTTGCAGAGAGCAGATGTTTAAGACTGAGGTACAGAAAGATCGTTTCAGAGAGCAGAGGTGGAGACTTGGCTGCAGAAAGACTCTTACACAGAGCACACGTTGCAGACTGGGTTACAGAAGGAATGTTGCAGACAGCAGAGGTTGGAGACTGGGGTGCATAAGGACTGTTGCAGATAGCAGAGTTTGGATATGAGGTTCAGAAGGACTGTTACAGAGACAAGAGTATGTAGACTGGGGTGCAGAAGGACTGATACAGAAATCAGAGTTTGGAGACTGAGGTGCCGAAGGACAATTACAGAGAGCAGAGTTTGGAGAATGCAGTACAGAACGATTGTTACAGAGAGCAGAGGTTGGCAACTGGAGTGTAGAAAGAGTGTTGCAAAGAACAGAGGCTGGAGACTGAGGTGCAGAAGGACTGTTACAGAGAGCAGAGTTTTTAGACAAGGTTGCAGAAGGATCTTACAGAGAGCAGAGTTTGAAGACCGAGGTGCAGCAGGACTCTTAAAGAGAGCAGAGGTTGGAGGCTTGGGTGCAGAATTCCTTTTATGAAAAGCAGAGTTTGGAGAAGGGCTCCAGAAGGGCTGTTACAGATGGCAGAGTTTGAAGACTTGGATGCAGAAGGATTTTACAGAGAGCAGATGTTGGAGACAGAGGTGAAGAAGGACTGTTACAGAGAGTAAAGATTGGAGACTGAGTTTCAGAAAGATCGTTGCAGACAACAGAAGTTAAAAACTTGTGTGCAGAAGAATCATTGCAGACAGCAGAGTTTCCAGACTGAGATGCAGATGGACTCTTACACAGAGCACAGGTTGAAGACTGAGGTGAAGAAAGACAGTTACAGACAGCAGATGCGGGAGAAAGGGGTGCAGGACTGATACAGAGCAGAAGTTGGTGACTGAGGTACAGAAGGACTGTTGCAGTGAGCAGAGGTTGGAGGCTAGGGTGAAGAGGGATCGTTACAGAGAGCAGAAGTTGGAGACTGGGGTGCAGAAGGCCTTTTACAGAGAGCAGAGTTTGGAGACTTGGTTGCAGAAAGATCTTACAAAGAACAGAGGTTGGAGACTGAGGTTCAGAAGCACTGTTATGGAGAGCAGCGGTTGGAGACTGGGGTTGAGAAGGACTGTTGCAGAGAGCAAATGTTGGAGACTGGGTTGCAAAAGGACTGGTGCAGAGAGCAGAGGTTGGAGACTGTGGTGCAGAAGGACTGTTGCAGAGAGCAGAGTATGAGACTGAGTTGCAGAAGGACTGTTACAGAGGGAAGAGTTTGGAGACTGTGGTGCAAAACGACTGATACAGATAGCAGAGGTTGGATACTGGGGTGCATAAGGACCATTACTTATGGAGAAAAGAGGTTTGAGACTGCGGTACAGAAGGACTGTTACCGAGAGCAGAGGTTGGAGACTGGGGTGCAGAAGAACTGACGTAGAGAAAAGAGGTTGGAGACTTAGCTTCAGAAGGATCGTTGGGGCGAGCAGATTATGGAGACTGGGGTGTAGAAGGACTGTTGCAGAGAGCAGTGATTGGAAACTGAGGTACAGAAAGACTGTTACAGAGATCAGAGTTTGGAGACTGGGGTGCAGAATAACTGTTGTAGAGATCAGAGTTTGGAGACTGGGGTGCAGAAGGACCATTGCAGAAAGCAGAGGTTGGAGACCGGGTTTCAGAAGGATCTTACAGAGAGCAGAGTTTGGACACTGAGGTGCAGAAGGACTGTTGCAGAGACCAGAGGTTGATGATTGGGGCGCAAAAGGACTGTTGCAGAGAACAAGGTTAAAGTCTGAGGTGCAGAGAAAGTTTTACAGAGAGCAGAGTTTGGAGACTTGCGTGAAGAATGACTCATACATAACGCAGATTTTGGAAACTCGGGTGCAGAAGGACCGTTACAGAGAGCAGAGGTTTTAGTCTGCAGTACAGAAGGACTGTTACAGAGAGCAGAGGTTGAAGATTGGGGTGCAGAAGACCTGTTACAGAGAGCAGAGTTTGGAGACTGGGGTGCAGAAGGCCTGTTACGCAGAGGAGAGTTGGGAGAAGGGGCGCAGAAGGACTGTTACAGAGGGCAGAGTTTGGACACTGGGTTGCAGAAGGATCTTACAGAGAGCAGATGTTGGAGACTGAGATGCAGAAGGACTTTTACAGAGAGTATAGGTTGGAGACTGAGGCACAGAAGGATTGTTACAGAGAGCAGAGTTTGGAGACTGGAGTGCAGAAGGACTCTTGCAGATAGCAGAGATTGGAGACTGAGGTGTAGAAGGACTGTTGCAGGGAAAAGAAATTAGAGACTGGGGTGCTTAAGGACTGTTGTAGAGAGCAGTTGTAGGAGACTGAGTTTCAGAAAAACTGTCACAGAGAGAAGAGTTTGGAGACTGGGGTGCAGAAGGATTGTTATAGAGAACAGACTTTAGAGACTGGGGTGCAGAAGGGCTGTTACAGAGAGCAGACTTTGGAGATTTGGTTGCAGAAGGATCTTATGTAGAGCAGAGTTTGGAGACTGATGTTCAGAAAGACTGTTACTAATCGCATTGGTTAGAGTGTGGGGTGCAGAAGGATCATTGCAGACAGCAGAGTTTCCAGACTGAGGCGCAGAACGACTGTTGCAGAGAGCAGATATTGAAGACTTGGGTCCAGAAGGACTATTGGAGAGAGCAGATGTTGGAGACCGGAATACAGATGTATCATTGCTGAGTGCAGAGGTTGGACACTGGGGTGCAGAAGGACTGTTACACAGAGCAGAGGTTGAAGACTGGGGTTTAGAAGGACTGTTTCAGAGAGCAGAGGTTGGAAACTTGGGTGCAGAAGGACTAATGCAGAGAGCAGAATTTGGAGACTGAGGTGCAGAAGGACTGTTACAAAGAGCAGAGTTTGGAGACTGGGGTGCAGAAGGACTGTTGCAGATATCAGAGTTTGGAAACTGGGGTGAATAAGGACTGTTGCAGGGAGCAGGTGTTGAAGACTTCGGTGCAGAAAGACTTATGCAGAGTGTAGAATTTGGAGACGGAGGTGCAGAAGGACTGTTGCAGATAGCAGAGGTTGGAGACATCGGTACCGAAGGACTGATACAGAAAACATAGGTTGGAGACTGAGGTGTAGAAGCACCATTACAGAGAGCAGAGTTTGGAGACTGCAATACAGGAGGACTGATAAGGAGAGCAGAGATTGAAGACTGGAGTGGAGAAGAACTGTTTCAAAGTGCAGATGTTGGAGACTGGTGTGCAGAAGAACTGTTGCAGAGAGCAAAGGTAGGAGACTGAGATACAGAAAGACTGTTACAGAGAGGAGACTTTGGAGACTGGGGTGAAGAAGGCCTGTTACAGGTAGCAGAGGTTGGAGTTTGGGTACAGAAGGGCTGTTTCAGAGAGCAGAGATTGGAGACTGGGTTGCAGAAGAATATTACGTAAAGCAGAGTTTGGAGACTGTGGTGCATAAGGATTGTTATAGAGAGCAGAGGTTGGCGACTGGGGTGCAGTAGGATTATTGCAGAGAGCAGAGGTGGGAGATTGGTGAGCAGAAAAATCGTTGCAGACAGCAGAGGTTGGAGACTTGTGTGAAAAAGAACGGTTGCAGAGAGCAGATTTTGGAGACTGGGATGCAGAAGGACTGTTACACAGAGCAGAGGTTGAAGACTGGAGTGAAGAAGGACTGTTACAGAGAGCAGAGTTTTGAGACTGGGGTCCAGAAGGACTATAATAGAGAGCAGATGTTGGAGACTGAAAAACAGAAGGACTGTTACAGAGAGCAGAGTTTGGAGACTGGGGTGCAGAAGGACTCATACAGAAAGCAGAGGTTGGAGAATGGGATGCAGAAGGACTGTTTCAGGGTATATGTTAAAGACTGGGGTTCAGAAGAACTGTTGAAGAGAGAGAAGTTGGAGACTGGGGTGCAGAAGGATTTATGCAGGGAGTAGACGTTGGAGACTGGGGTGAAGAAGGACTTTAACAGAGATGAGAGTTTGGAGATTGGGGTGCAGAAGAATCTTACAGAGAGCCGAGGTTGGAGAGTGGGGTTCAGATGAACTGTTGCACAGAGAAGAGGTTGGAGACTGGGGTGCAGAATGAATGTTACAGAGAGCAGAGTTTGGCGACTGGGTGGCACAAGAATCTTACATAGAGCAGATGTTGGAGACTGAGGTGCAGGAGAAATGTTACTGAGGGCAATGGTTGGAGACTGGGGTGCAGAAAAATTTTAGCAGGGAGCAGAGGTTGGAGACTGACATGCTGATGGACTCTTGCAGACAACAGAGGTTGGAGAATGGGGTGCAGAAGGACCATTGCAGAGAGCAGATGTTAAATACTGAGGTGCAGAAGGATTGTTACAGAGAGCAGAGTTTGGAGACTGGGGTGAAGAAAAACTGTTATTGAGATCAGAGTTTGGAGAGTTTGTTGCAGAAAGATCTTACATAAAGCAGAGGTTGGAGACTAAGGTGCTAAAGAATTGATACCCAGAGCAGAGTTTGGATACTAAGGTGAAGAAAGACTGTTGCCGAGACCAGAGGTTTGAGACTGTCGTGCAGAAGGACCGTTGCAGAGAACAGAGGTTAGACACTGGGGTGGAGAAGGAATGTTACAGAGAGCAGAGTTTGGAAACTGGGGTGTAGAAGGATCTTACAGAGAGCAGAGTTTGGAGAATGGGGTTCAGAAGGACTGTTAGAGAGAGCAGAGGTTAGAGACTGAGTTGCAGAAGGACTGTTACAGAAAGCAGAGTTTAGAGACTGTGGTGCACAAGGATCCTTGCAGAGATCAGAGTTTTCAGACTGATGTACAGAATGACTGTTGCAGAGAGCAGATGTTGGAGACTGGGGTGCAGAACGATCGTTGCAGAGAGCAGAGGCTAGAGACTGGGGTGCTGTAGGACCATTGCAGATGTCAGAGTTTGGGAACTGAGGTGCAGAAAGATTGTTACAGAGAACATAATTTGGATACTGGGGTGCAGAAGGACTGTTTCAGAGAGCAGAGGTTGGAAACTGGGGTTTAGAAAGATTGTGGCAGAGAGCAGAGGTTGGAGACTAAGGAGCAGAAGGACTGTTACACAGAGCAGAGTTTGCAGACAGGGTTGCAGAATGATCTTAATGAGAGCAGAGGTTGGAGACTGAGGTGGAACAAGACTGTTACAGAGACCAGAGTTTGAAGACTGGGGTGCAGAAGGATCGTTGCCGAGAACCGAGTTTTCAGACTGAGGTGCAGAAGGACTGTTGGAGATTAAAGAGGTTGGAGACTGGGGTGCAGAAGGATCTTTGCAGAGAGCAGAGGTTTGAGACTGGTGTTTAGAAAGACTGTGGCAGAGAACAGAGGTTGTAGACTGCGGTGCAGAAGGCCTGTTATAGAGAGCAGAGTTTGTTGAAAGGATGCAGAACGAGTGTTACAGAGGGCAGAGTTTGGAGACTGGGTTGCAGAAGGATCTTACAGAGAGCAGAGGTTGAAGACTGAGGTGCATAAGAACTCTTACAGAGAGTAGAGGTTGAAGACTGAGGTACAGAAGGACCATTGCAGAGAGCAGAGGTGAAGACAGAGGTGCAGAAGGATTGTTACAGAGAGAAGAGGTTGGAGACTGAGGTGCAGAAGGACTGTTGAAGATAGCAGAGGTGGGAGAATGGGGTGACTAAGGACTGTTGCAGGGTGCATGTGTTGGAGACTTGGGTGCAGAAGGACTGTTGAAGAGAGAAGAATTTGGAGACTGAGGTGCAGAATAACTGTTACAGAGAGAAGAGTTTGGAGACTGGTGTTTAGAAGAACTGATACATAAAGCAGAGGTTAGAGACTAGGGTTCAGAAAAACCGTTGCAGAGAGCAGAGTTCAGAGACTGCCATACAGGAAAACTGTTATAGAGAGGAGAGGTTGGAGAATGGTTTATAGAAGAACTGTTTCAGAGTGCAGATGTTGGAGACTTGGGTTCAGAAGAACTGTTGCTGAGAGCAGAGTTTGGAGACTGGGGTGCAGAAGAACTGTCGCAGAGAGTAAAGGTTGGAGACTGAGGTGCAGAAAGAATGTTACAGAGAGCAAAGGGTGGAGACTCGGGTGCAGAAATACTGATACAGAAAGCAGAGGTAGAGACTGGGGTGCAGAAGAACCGTTACAGAGAGCAGAGGTTGGAGACTGTAGTACAGAAGGACTGTTGCAGAGAGCAGAGGTTAGAGAATGGGGTGCAGAAGTAAGGTTGCAGAGTTCAGAGGTTGGAGACAATAGTGCAGAAGGAGTGTTACAGAAAGCAGAGGTTGGAATCCGTGGTTCAAAAGAACTTATACAGAAAGCAGTGGTTTGAGGCTGGGGTGCAAAAGGACCGTTAGAGAGAGCAGAGGTTGGAGACTGGAAAGTAGAAGGACTGTTTCAGGGAACAGATGTTGTAGATGGGTTGCAGCAGGACAGTTGAGGAAAGCAGAGGTTGTAGACTGGGTTGTAAAAGAATGTTACAGAGAGCAGAGTTTGGAAACTGCGGTGCAGAAGGAGCTTACAGAGAACAGAGGTTGGAGACTGGGGTGCAGAAGGAGTGTTAAGGAGAGGAGACGTTGGAGACTGGGGTGCACAAGGACTGTTGCATAGAGCAGATGTTGGAGACTGGGGTGCATAAGGATCGTTGCAGAGAGCAGAGGTTGGAGACAGCGGTGCAGAAGGACGGTTGCAGAGAGCATAGGTTGGAGACTGAGGTGCAGAAAAAAAGTTACAGAGAGTAGAGGTGGAGTCTGGGGTGCAGAAAGATCGTTAGAGAGAAGAGATGGGAGATTGCGGTGCAGAAGGACTGTTACAGAGAGCACAGGTTGGAGACTTGGGTGCAGAAAAAATGTTGCAGAAAGAAGAGGTTGGAGACTGGGTTGCAGAAGGAATGTTTCAGAGAGCAGAGGTTGTAGAATGAGATTCAGAATGATTGTAACACAGAGCAGACGTTGGAAACTGGGGTAAAGAATTATGATACAGAAAGCAGAGGTGTGAGACTGGGGTGCAGATGGACCGTTACAAAGAGCAGAGGTTGCAGACTGGCGTGCAGAAGGACTGTTTCAGAGAGCAGAATTTGGAGACTAGGGTGCATAAGGCCTGCTACAGAGAGCATAGGTTAGAGACTGGGTTGCAAATGGACTGTTATAGAGAGCAGAGTTTTGAGGCTGGGTTTAATAAGGATCTTACAGAGAGCAGTGGTTGGTGACTGTGGTGAAGGACGAATGTTACAGAGAGCAGTGATTAGAGATTGGGGTGCAGAAGGATCGTGCAGAGAGCAGAGGTTTCAGACTGAGGTGCAGAAGTACTGTAACAGAGAGAAGAGTTTGGTGACTGAGGTGCAGAAGTACTGTTACAGAAAGCAGAGGTTGGAAATTGGAGTACAGAGGGACCCTTTCATAGAGCAGAGGTTGGAGACTGCGGTATAGAAAGACTGTAACAGACAGCAGAGGTTTGAGAATACGGTGCAGAAGGACTGTTACAGAGAGCAGAGGTAAGAGACTGGGGTGCAGAAAGATTGTTACAGAGAGAAGAGGTTGGAGACTGGGGTGCAGAAGGACTGTTACACAGAGCAGAGGTTGAAGACTGGGGTGTAGAAGGATTGTTGCAGAGAGCAGAGGCTGGAGACTTGGGTGAAGAAGGACTGTTGCCAAGAGCAGAATTTGGAGACTGAGGTGCAGAAGGACTGTTGAGGAGAGGAGACGTTGGAGACTGGGGTGCAGAAGGATCGTTTCAGAGAGGAGAGGTTGGAGACTGAGGTGCAAAAGGATCATAGCAGAGAACAGCGTTTTAAGACTGAGGTCCAGAAGTACTGTTGCGGAGACCACAGGTTGGAGACTGGGGGGCAGAAGGACTGTTGCAGAGAGCAGACGTTGAAGACTGGGGTGCAGAAGTCTTGTTATAGAGAACAGACTTTGGAGACTGGGGTGCAGAAGGCCTGTTACGGAGAGGAGAGTTGGGAGAAGGGGTGCAGAAAAAATGATAGAGAGGGCAGAGTTGGGAGACTGGGTTGCAAAAGGATCTTACAGAGAGCAGATGTTAGAGACTGAGGTGTAGAATAATTGTTGCAGAGAGAAGAGTTTGGAGACTGGGGTTCAGAAGGCCTGTTACAGAGAGCAGAGTTTGAAGACTGGGGTGTAGAAGGCCTGTTAAATAGAGCAGAGGTTGAAGTCTGGGGTGCAGAAGGACTGTTATAGAAAGCAAAGTTAGGAGACTGGGTGGCAGAAGGATCTTACAGAGAGCAGAGTTTGGAGACTGAGGTGCAGGAGGACTGTTAGAGAGAGCAGTGGTTGGAGACTGGGGATCAGATGGATCGTGTGGAGAGAAGAGTTTTCAGACTGAGGTGTAGATCGACTGTTACAGAGAGCAGAGGTTGGAGACTGAGGTGCATAAGGACTGTTACAGAGAGCTAATTTTTGAGACTGTGTTGCACAAGGGTCTTACATAGAGCAGAGTTTGGAGACTGAGGTGCATTAGGACTGTTACAGAGAGCAGATGTTGAAGTCTGGGGTGCAGAAGAACTGTTGCAGAAAGCAAAATTTTCAGAATGAGTTGCAGAAGGACTTTTGCAGAGAGCAGATGTTGAAGACTGGGGTGCACAAGGTTCGTTGCAGAGAGCAGAAGTCAAAGAATGGGTTGCAGAAGGGCCTTTGCAGAGAGCAGAGCTTGGAGACTGAGGTTCAGATGAATGGAAAAAGAAAGCAGAGGTTGGAGACTGGCGTTCAAAAGGACCTTTACAGAGAGCAGAGTTTGGAGACTGCGGTACAGAAGGACAGTTACAGAGAGCAGAGTTTGGAGACTGGGGAGCAGAAGGAGTGTTGCAGAGTACAGAGTTTGGAGACTGGGGTGCAGCAGGACAGTTGCAGAAAGTAGAGGTTGGAGACTGGCGTGGAGAAAAAATATTAAAGAGTTCAGAGTTTGGAAACTGGGGTCAGAAGGATCTTTCAGAGAGCAGAGGTTGGAGACTGGGGTGCAGAAGGATCGTTGCAGAGAGAAGAGTTTGGACACTGGGGTTCAGAAGGACTGTTGAAGAGAGCAGATTTTGGAGACTAAAGTGCAGAAGGACTGTTTAGAGAGCAGATGTTGGAGACTGGGGTGCAGAAGGACTCTTGCAGAGAGCAGAGGTTGAAGACTGAGGTGGAGAAAGACTGTTACACAGAACAGAGTTTGGAAACTGGGGTGCAGAAGGACTGATGCAGAGAGCAGAGTTTTAAGAGTGACGTACAGAGAGATCATTGCAGACAGCAGAGGTGGAGACTTGGCTCCAGAAGGACTGTTACACAAAGCACATGTTCCTGACTGTGTTGCAGAAAAAATTTTGCAGACAGCAGAGGTTGGAGACTGGGGTGCATAAGGACTGTTGCAGATAGCAGAGTTTGCATATGAGGTGCAGAAGGACTGTTACAGAGAGTAGAGGTTGTAGACTGGGGTGCAGAAGGTCTGATGAAGAAAGGAGAGGTTGGAGACTGGGGTGCAGAAGGACCGTTACAGAGAAAAGAGATTGAAGACTTCCTTACAGAAGGACTGTTACAGAGAGTAGAGGGTGGCGACTGGGGTGCAGAAGGAGTGTTGCAAAGAAAAGAGTTTGGAGACTGAGGTGCACAAGGACTGTTACAGAGAGCAGAGTTTTTAGACAAGGTTGCAGAAGGATCTTACAGAGAGTAGAGTTTGTAGACCGAGGTGCAGCAGGACTGTTACAGAGAGCAGATATTGGAGACTGGGGTGCAGAAGGATTATTATAGCGAACAGACTTTAGATACTGGGGTGCAGAAGGCCTTTTATCAAGAGGAAAATTGGGAGTAGGCGTTCAGAAGGACTGTTACAGAGGGCAGAGTTTGGAGTCTGGGTTTCAGAAGGTACTTACAGAGAGCAGTTGTTGGAGAGTGAGGTGCAGAGGGACTGTTACAGAGAGTAGATGTTGGAGACTGAGGCACAGAAATATTGTTACAGAGAGCAGATTTTGGAGACTGGGGTGAAGAAGGATTGTTTCAGATACCAAAGGTTGGAAAATGGGGTGTAGAAGGACTGTTGCAGAAACCAGAAGTTGAAATCTGGGGTGCTGAAAGACTGTTGCAGAGAGCAGATGTAGGAGACTGAGATGCAGAAGGACTGTTACAAAGAGCAGAGGTTTACGACTGGGATGCAGAAGGAATGATACAGAGAGAAGCGTTTCGAGAATGGGGTGCAGAAGGCCTGTTACAGAGAGCCGAGGTTGGAGACTGGGTTGCATAAGGGCTGTCAGAGAGAGCAGAGTTTGGAAACTGGGTTGCAGAAGGCTCTTACGTAGAGCAGAATTTGGAACTGAGGTCCAGAAGGAATGTTACGGAGAGCAGAGTTTGGAGACTGGGGTGCAGAAGGATTGTTGGAGACAGCAGAGTTTCCGGACTGAGGTGCAGAAGGACTGTTGCAGAGATCAGATGTTGGAGACTTGGGTTAAGAAGGACTGTTGTAGAGAGCAGATGCTGGAGACTGGGATGCAGAAGGATCATTGAAGAGAGCAGAGGTTGGACACTGGGGTGCAGAAAGACTGTTACACAGAGCAGAGGTTAAAGACTGGGGTGCAGAAGGTCTTTTATAGAGAGCAGAGTGTGAAGACGGGGTTGAAGAAGGATCTTACATAGAGCAGAGGTTGGAGACTGAAGTGTAGAAGCACTGTAACAGAGAGTAGAGGTTGGAGACTCAGATGCAGAAGGACCATTGCAGAGAGCAGAGGTTGTAGACAGAATTCCAGAAGGCTTGTTAGAGAGAGCAAAGGTTGGAGACTGGGGTCTAGAAGGAATGTAGCAGAGACCAAAGGTTGGAGACTAAGGTGCAGAGGGACAGTTACACAGACCACAGGTTGGAGACTGGGGTGCAGAAAGACTGATACAGAAAGCAGAGGTTGGAGACTCGTGTGAAGAAGTACCCTTACAGCGCGCAGATGTTGGAGAATGCAGTACAGAAAGACTGTTATAGAAAGCAGAGGTTGGAGACTGGGGTGCAAAAGGACTGTTGCAGAGAGCAGAGGAAAAAGACTGGGGTGCAGTAGGACTGTTGCAGAGAGCAGAGGTTGCAGACTGACTTGCAGAAGGACTGTTACAAAGGGAAGAGTTTTGAGACTGTGGTGCAAAATGACAGATACAGGAAGCAGAAGTTGGATACTGGGGTGCATAAGAACCCTTACGGAGAACAGCAGTTGGAGACTGTGGTAGAGAAGGACGGTTACAGAGAGCAGAGGTTGGAGACTAGGGTTCAAAAAAACTGATGTAGAGACTAGAGGTTGGAGACTGGCGTGCTGAAGGATCGTTGGGGCGAGCAGAGTTTGGAGACTGGGGTGTAGAAGGACTGTTTCAGAGAGCAGATGTTGGAGAGTTGGGTGCAGAAGGACTGTTGCATAGAGCAGAGTTCGGAGACTGAGGTATAGAAGGACTGTTAAAGAAAGCAGAGGTTGGAGACTGGGGTGCAGAAGGATTATTGCAGAGAGCAGATTTTTCAGACTGAGTTACAGAAGGTATGTGGCAGAGAGCAGATTTTGAAGACTGGGGTTCAGAAGGACTGTTGCAGGGAGCAGAGGTTTGAGACTAGGGTGTAGAAGGATCATTGCAGAGAGCAGAGGTTGGAGACTGGGGTGCAGAAGGACTTTTACGAGAGCAGAGGTTGGAGACTGGGGTGCAGAAGGACTGATACAGAAAGCAGAGTATGGAGACTGGGGTGCAGAACGATTGTTGCAGAGAGCAGAGTTTGGAAACTGGGGTAGAGAAGGAATGTTGCAGACAGCAGATGTTGTAGACTTGGGTGCAGAAGGATCCTTGGTGCGAGTAGAGTATGGAGAAAGGGATGTAGAAGGAATGCTGGAGAGAACAGAGGTTGGAGTCTGAGGTACCGAAGGACCATTGCAGAAAGCAGAGGTTGGAGACTGGGTTTCAGAAAGATCCTACAGAGAGCCGAGTTTGGACACTGAGGTGCAGAAGGACTGTTGCAGGGAGCAGATGTTGGAGATTGGGGCGCAGAAGTACTTTTGCAGAGAACAGAGTTTGGATTCTGAGGTGCAGAAGGACTTTTACAGAGCGCAGAGTTTGGAGACTGGTTTGCAGAATGACTGACACATAACGCAGAGTTTGGAGACTTGGTTGTTGAAGGACTGTTACAGAGAGCAGAGGTTGGAGACTGCAGTACAGAAGGACTGTTACAGAGAGCAGAGGTTGAAGACTGGGGTGCAGAGGGATTGTTGCAGAGAGCAGAAGTTGCAGAGTGAGGTGCAGAAGGACTGTTACAGAGAGCAGAGTTTGGAGACTCTGGTGCAGAAGGACTGATACAGAAAGCAGCGGTTGAAGACTGTGGTGTAGAAGGACTGTTGCAGAAAGCAGAGTTTGGAGACTGGGTGGGAGAAGGACTGTTGCAGACAGCATATATTGGAGACTGAGGTGCAGAAGGAATGTTGCAGAGAGCAGAAATTAGAGACTGGGGTTCATATGGACTATTGCAGAGAGAAGAGGTTGCAGACTGAGGTGCAGAAAGCCTGATACAGACCGCAGAGTTTCGAGAATGTGGTGCAAAAAGACTGATACAGAAAAAAGAGGTTGGAGAATGTGGTGCAGAAGGACCCTTACAGAGAACAGAGTTAGGAGACTGCAGTACAGAAGGACTGTTACAGAGAGCAGAGGTTTTAGACTGGGGTGCAGAATAACTATTGTAGCGATCAGAATTTGAAGGCTGGGGTGCAGAAGGACCATTGCAGAAAGCAGAGATTGGAGACTGGTTTTCAGAAGGATCTTACAATGAGCAGAGTTTGGACACAGAGGTGCATAAGGACTGTTGCAGAGTGCAGAGGTTGGAGATTGGGGCGCAGTAGGACTGTTGCAGAGAACAGAGGTTGGCGTCTGAGGTACAGAAGGCCTGTTATGGATAGAAGAGGTTAGAGACTGGGGTGTATAATGACTGATACATAATGCAGAGTGTGGAGAATCAGGTGCAGAAGGACCGTTACAGAGAGCAGAGTTTAGAGACTTGGTTGGAGAAGAACACTTACAGAGACCAGAGGTTGAAGACTGTGGTACAGAAGAACTGTTTTTGAGAACAAGGTTGGAGACTGGGGTGCAGAAGGACCATTGCAGAGAGCAGTGGTTGGAGACTGCAGTAGAGAAGGACTGTTACAAAGAGCAGAGGTCGGAGACTGGGGTGGAGAAGAACTGTTGCAAAGAGCAGAGATTGCAGAGTGAGGTTCAGAAGGACTGTTACAGAGAGCAGAGTTTGGAGACTGGGGTGCAGAAGCCCGGTTACAGAGAGCAGAGGTTTTAGACTGGGATGGAGAAGGACTGCTGCAGAGAGTAGAGGTTGGAGACTGAGGTGCATAAGGAGTGTTACAGATAGCAGAAGTTGGAGACTGGGGTGCAGAAGGACTGATACAAAAGCAGAGCTTCATGACGGGTGCAGAAGGACTGTTACAGAGAGCAGAGTTTGGAGAATGTGGTGCTAATGGACTGATACAGAAAGCAGAATTTGGACACTCGGGTGCAGAATAATTGTTGTAGAGAACAGAGTTTGAAGACTTGGGTGCAGAAGGACCATTGCAAATAGAAGAGGTTGGAGACTGGGTTTCAGAAGGATTATACAGAGAGTAGAGTTTGGACACTGAGGTGCAGAAGCACTGTTGCAGAGAGCAGAGGTTGGCGATTGAGGTACAGTAGAACTGTTGCAGAGAGCGGAGGTTAAAGTCTGAGGTTCAGAAGGACTGTTACAGAGAGCAGAGTTTAAAGACGGGGTGCAGAAGAACTGATACAGAAAGCAGATTTTGGAGACTAGGGTGCACAAGAACAGTTACAGAGAGCAGAGGTTGGAGACTGCAGTAGAGAAGGACGGTTACAGAGATAAATGGTTGGAGACTGGCGTGGTAAAGGACTGTTGCATAGAGCAGATTTTGGAGACTAGGGTGCAGAAGGACTGTTGCAGCGAGCAGAGGTTTAAGACTGGCGTGCAGAAGGACTCTTGCAGAGAGCAGAGGTGGCAGAGTGAGGTGCAGAAGCACTGATAAAGAGAGCAGAGATTGGAGACTGTGGTGCAGAAGGACTGATACAGAAAGCAGAGGTTTGAGAATGGGGTGCAGAAGGACCCTTACAGATAGCAGAGTTTGGAGACTGATGTGCAGAAGGACTGTTAAAGAGAGCAGAGTTTGGAGACTGGGGTGGAGAAGGAATGTTGCAGAGTGCAGTGTTCAGAGACTGGGTTGCAGAAGGACTGTTGCAGAGAGCATATGTTGGAGACTGGGGTGCAGAAGGGCTGTTACAGAGAACAGAGGTTGGAGACTTGGGTGTAGAAGGACTGATACCGAAAGCAGAGGTTGGAGACTGGGGTGCGGAAGGACTTTTGCAAAGAGCAGAGGTTGGAGACTTGGGTGGAGAAGGACTGTTGTAGAGAGCAGATGTTGGAGACTGGGGTGCAGAATTACTATTGCACAGAGCAGAGGTTGGAAACTGGGGTGCAGTAGGACTATTGCAGAGAGCAGAGGTTTCAGACTAAGGTGCAGAAGGACAGCTAAAGTGAGCAGAATATGGAGACTGTGGTGCAGAATGATTATTACAGACAGCAAATTTTGGAGACTGGGGTGAAGAATTATCTTACAGAGAGCAGAGGTTGGAGACTGGGGTGCAGAAGGAGCTTTGCAGAGAGCAGAGGTTTTAGATGAGGTGAAGAAGGACTGTTATAGAGAGCTGTTGTTGGAGACTGGGGTGAAGAAGGACTGATACAGAGAGCAGAGTTTGGAGAATGCGCTACTTCAGGACTGTTACAGAGGGCAGAGTTTGCAGACTGCGGTGCAGAAGGACTGTTTCAGAAAACAGAGGTTGGAGACTGGTGTGCAGAAAGACTGTTACAAAGAGCAGATTTTTGAGACTGGTGTTCAGAATTACTGTTACATAGAGTAGAGGTTGGAAACTGGGGTGCAGAAGGATCTTACAGAGAGTAGAGGTTGGAGACTAGGGTGCAGAAGGACTGTTTCAGAGAGCAGAGGTTATAAACAGGGGTGTAGAATGATCTTTGCAGATAGAAGAGTTTTGATACTGGGATGCAGAAGGCCTTTTAAGGAGAGCAGAGTGTGAAGAATGGGGTGAAGAAGGACTGTTATAGAGAGCAGAGTTAGGAGTCTGGGTGGCAGAAGGATCTTACAGAGAGCCGAGTTTGGAGACTGAGGTGCAGAAGGACTGTTACAGAGAGCAGTGGTTGAAGACTGGTGTCAGAAGGATCGTGCAGAGAGCAGAGGTTTCAGTCTGAGTTGTAGCAGGACTGTTACAGAGAGAAGAAGTTGGAGACTGAGGTGCAGAAGGAGTGTTACAGGGAGCAGATTTTAAAGACCGTGTTGCAGAAGGATCTTACATAGAGCAGAGTTTGGAGATTGAGGTGTAAAGGATTGTTGCAGAGAGCAGATTTTTCAGACTAAGATGCAGAAAGACTGTTGCAGAGAGCAGAAGTTGTAGACTGGGGTGCAGAAGGACCGCTACAGAGAGCAGAGGTTGGAAACTGGCTTGCAGAAGGCCTCTTACAGAGAGCAGAGTTTTGAGACTGTTTTGATGAAGGAGTGTTACAGAGAGCAGAGTTTTGAGACTGGGTTTCAGAAGGATCTTACAGAGAGCAGAGGTTGGAGACTGAGGTGCAGAAGAACTGTTGCAGAGAGCAGAGTTTGGAGAATAGGTTACAGAAGGACTGTTGCAGAGAGTAGATGTTGGAGACTTTTGTTCAGCAGGACTGTTTCAAAGAGCAGAGGTTGGAGAATGGGGTGCAGAAGGACTTTTGCAAAGAGCAGAGGTTAGAGCCTGAGGTGCAGAAAGACTGTTACAGAGAGCAGAGTTTGGAGACTGTTGTGAAGAAGGACTGATAAAAAAAGCAGAGTTTGGAGACTGGGGTGCAAAAGGACCTTTATGGAAAGCAGAGTTATGAGACTTCGGTACAGAAGGACTGTTCCAGAGACCAGAGTTTGGATATTGGAGAGCAGAAGGACTGTTGCAGAGGACAGAGGTTGGAGACTGGGGTGCAGCTGGACCATTACAGAAAGCAGAGGTTGGAGACTAGGGTTCAAAATAATTTTACAGATAGCAGAGTTTTGAAACTGGGGTGCAGAAGGATCTTACAGAGAGCAGAGGTTGGAGATTGATGTGCAGTAGGATTCTCACAGAGAGCAGAGTTTTGAGACTGGGGTGCAGAAGTACTGTTGAAGAGATCAGATGTTGGTAACTAGGGTGCAGATGGACTGTTGCAGAGAGCAGAGTTTGGAGACTGGGTTCCTGAAGAATCTTACAGTGAGCAGAGGTTGGAGACTGAGGTTCAGGTGGACTGTTACAGAGAGCAGTGGTTGGAGACTTAAGTGCAGAAGGATCTTGGAGAGCAGAGGTTTCAGACTGAGGTGCAGAAACACTGTTACAGAGAGCAGAGGTTGGAGGCTGAGGTGTAAAAGGACTGTTACAGAAAGCAGAGGTTGGAGACTGGAGTATAGAAGAAATGATAAAGAGATCACAGGTTGGAGACAAAGTTATAGAGGAATAGATACAGAGAGCAGAGTTTTGAGACTGGGGTTGAGAAGGACTGATACAGAAACCAGAGTTTGGAGACTGAGGTGAAAAAAGACCGTTATTGAGAGCATAGGTTGGAGACTGCGGTACAGAAGGACTGTTTCAGATAGCAGATGTTGGAGACTGGGCAGCAGAAGGACTGTTGCAGAGGAAAGAGGTTGGAGACTGGGGTGCCGCTTTATACTTGCAGAAAGCAGAGGTTAAAAACTGGGGTGAAGAATGAATGTTATAGAGAGCAGAGTTTGGAAACTAGAGTGCAGAAGGATCTTACAGAGAGCAGAGGTTTGAGACTGTGGTGCAGAAGGACTGTTGCAGAGAGCAGAGGATGGAGACTGGGGTGCAGAAAGACTTTTGCAGAGAGCAGACGTTGAAGACTGGAGAGCAGAAGGATCGTTGCAAAGAGCAGAGGTTGAAGACTGAGGTGCAGAAGGAATGTTACAAAGAGCACAGTTTGGTGACTGGGCTGCAGAAGGACTGTTACAGAGAGCAGAGTTTGGAGACTGGGGTTCAGATGGATCTTACAGAGAGCAGAGGTTGAAGACTGGTGTGCAACAGGACTGTTGCAGAGAGCAGAGGTTGGAGACTGTGGTGGAGAAGAATCGATGTAGAGAGAAGAGGTTGCAGACTGCGGTGTAGAAGGCCTGTTATATAGAGCAGAGGTTAGAGACTGGTTTGTAGAAGTCCTGTTACAGAGAGCAGAGTTTAGAGACTGTTGTGCAGAAGGACTGTTATAGAGTGCAGATTTTAAAGACTGGGTTCTAGAAGGATCTTACAGAGAGCAGAGGTTGGACCATGAGGTGCAGAAGGACTGTTACAGAGAGCAGATATTGGAGACTGAGGTGCAGAAGGACTGTTACAGAGAGCAGTGTTTGGAGACTGGGTTACTGAAGGATCTTACAGAGAGCAGAGGTTGGAGACTGAGTTGCAGGAGGACTGTTACAGAGAGCAGTGGTTGGAGACTGGGGTGCAAAAGGATCCTGTAGAGAGTAGAGGTTTCAGACTGAGGTGTAGAAAGAGTGTTACAGAGAACAGAGGTTGGAGACTGAGTTGTAGAAGGACTGTTACTGAGAGCAGAGTTTGGAGACTCAGGTGCAGAAGGACTGTTACAGGAAGCAGAGTTTGAAAATTAGGGTGCAGAATGACCGTTACAGAGAGCAGAGGTTGGAGACTGCGGTATAGGACTGTTACCGAGAGCAGAGGTTGGAGACTGGGGTGCAGAAAGACTCTTACATAGAGCACAGGTTGGAGACTGAGGTGCAGAAAGATAGATAAAGAGAACAGAGTTTGGAGACTGGGGTTCAGACAGACTGATACAGAAATGGAGATGTAGAAGGACTGTTATAAAGAAAGAGGTTGGAGACTGCGATACAGAAGGACTTTTACAGAGAGCAGATCTTGGAAACTGGGGAGCAGAAGAACTGTTGCAGAGGACAGAGTTTGGAGACTGGGGTGGAGAAGGAATGTTAAAGAGAGCAAAGTTTGGAAACTGGAGTGCAGAAAGATCTTACAGAGAGCAGAGTTTGGAGACTGTGGTGCAGAAGGACTGTTACAAAAAGCAGATATTGGTAACTGGTTTGCAGAAGGACTGTTGAAGATAGCAGATTTTAGAGACTGGGATGCAGAAGGACTATTAGAGAGAGCAGAAGTAGAAGACTGGGGTGCAGAAGGGTCGTTGCAGAGAGCAGAGTATTCAGAATGAGGTGCAGAAGGACTGTTGAAGAGAGCAGAGGTTGGATACAGGGGTGCAGAAGGATCTTACAGAGAGCAGAATTTGGAGACTGAGGTGCAGAAGAACATTTGCAGAGATCAAAGGTTGGAGACTGGTGTGAAGTAGGATCATTGCAGAGAGCAGAGGTTGGAGACTGGCGTGCAGACGGATCTTGCAGAGAGCAGAGGTGTCAGACTGAGTTTCCAAAGGACTGTTACAGATAGCAGAGGTTGGAGACTGAGGTTTAGAGGATTGTTAAAGAGAGCAGAGTTTGGAGACTGAGGTGCAGAAGCACTGTTACAGAAAGCAGAGGTTTGAAATTGGGGTGCAAAAGGACCGTTACAGAGACCAGAGATTGGAGAGTGCAGTATAGAAAAACTGTTAAAGAGAGAAGCATTTGGAGACTGGGGTGCAGGTGGACTGTTACAGAGAGCAGTGGTTGGAGACTGGGGTGCAGAAGAATCATGCAGAGAGCAGAGGTGTCAGCCTGAGGTGCCGAAGGACTGTTACAGAGAGCAGAGGTTGGAGACTTAGGTGTAGAAGGACTGTTACAGAGAGCAGAGTCTGGAGACTGAGGTGCAGAATAACTGATACAGAAAGGAGAAGTTGGTAATTGGGGTGCAGAAGGACCATTACAGAGACCAGAGTTTGAAAACTGCGGTATAGAAAAACTGTTATAGAGAGCAGAGTTTGGAGACTGGGGTGCAGAAGGAATGTTACAAAGAGCACAGGTTGGAGACTGCAGTAAAAAAGCACTGTTACATAGAGCTGATGTTGGAGACTGGAAAGCAGAAGGACTGTTGCAGAGGACAGATGTTGGAGACTGGGGTGCTGCAGTACACTTGCAGAAAGCAGAGGTTAAAGAATGGGGTGGAGAATTAATATTACAGAGGGCAGAGTTTTGCAACTGGAGTGCAGGAGAATAATACAGAAAGCAGATGTTGGAGACTGTGGTGCAGGAGGATTTGAAGTGAGCAGAGTTTGGAGACTGGGGTGCAGAAGGACTGTTGCAGAGAGCAGATGTTGGAGACTGCGAACCAGAAGGACTGTTTCAGAGACCAGAGTTTTGAGACTGAGCTTCAAGAGGATTGGTGGAGAGAGCAGAGGTTGGAGACTGGTCTTCAGAAGGACTGTTACAGAGAGCAGATTTTGGAGACTGGGTTGGAGAAAGATTCTACAGAGAGCAGAGGTTGGAGTATGAAGTGCAGAAGGACTGTTACAGAGAGTAGAGGTTTGAGACTGAGGTTCAGAAGGAACGTATCAGAGTACAGAGCTTGGAGACTGAGGTGCAGAAAAATTGTTATAGAGTGCAGAGGTTGGAGACTGGGGTGCAGAAGGACAGTTGCTGAGAGCAGAGATTGGAGACTGGGGTGCAGAAGAACTTTTGTAGAGAGTAGACTTTTGAGACTGGGGTTCAGAAGGACTGTTGCAGAGAGCAGAGGTTGGAAACTGAGGTGCAGAAGAAGTCTTACAGAGAGCAGAGATTGGAGACTGGGGTGCAGAAGGACTGATACAGAAAGCAGAGATTTGAGTCTGGGGTGCAGAAAGAACGTTACAGAGAGCAGAGTTTGGATACTGCAGTACAGGAGGACTGTTACAGAGAGCAGAGGTTTCAGACTGAGGTGCAGAAGTACTGTTACAGAGAGCAGAGTTTGGAGACTGGGGTGCAGAAGGACTGTAGCAGAGAGCGGAGTTTAGAGACTGAGGTGCAGAAGGACTGTTACAGAAAGAAGAGGTTGGAAATTCGGGTGCAGAAAGACTGATTCAAAAAGCAGAGGTTGGAGACGGGGTTGTACAAGGACCCTTACAAGAGCAGAGGTTGGAGACTGTGGTACATAAGGACTGTTACAGAGAGCAGATGTTGGAGACTGGGAGCAGAAGGACTGTTACAAATGACAAAGTTTGGAGACTGGGGTGCCGCAGGACCCTCGCAGAAAGAAGAGGTTGGAGACTGTGGTGGAGAAGGAATGTTAGACAGAGCAGATTTTTGAAACTTGAGTGCAGAAAGATCTTACAGAGAGCAGAGTTTTGATACTGAGGTGCAGAAGGACTGTTACAGAGAGCATAGTTTGATGACTGGGGTGCAGAAGAACTGTTACAGAAAGCAGACTTTGGAGACTGGGGTTCAGATGGATTTTACAAAGAGCAGAGTTTGGAGACTGGGGTGCAAAAGGACTGTTACAGAAAGCAGAGGTTGGAAATTGGGGTGCAGAAGGACTGTTACAGAGACCAAAGTTGGGAGACTGCGGTATATAAAAACTGTTACAGAGCGCAGAGTTTGGAGACTGGGTGCAGAAGGAATGTTACAGAGAGCACAGGTTGGAGACTGAGGTGCAGAAGGATAGATACAGAGAGCAGAGGTTTGAAACTGAGGTTTAGAAGGACTGATACAGAAAGCAGTGTTTGGAGACTGGGGTGCAGAAGGACCGTTACGGAGATCAGAGTTTGGAGACTGCGGTACAGAAGGACTGTTACCGAGAGCAGATGTTGGAGACTGGGAGCAGAAGGACTGTCGCACAGAAAAGAGGTTGGAGACTGGGGTGCCGCAGGACACTTGCAGAAAGCAGAGGTTAAAGACTGGGGTGGAGAAGGAATGTTTCAGAGAAGAGAGTTTGAAAATCAGATTACAGAAGGATCTTACAGAGACCAGAGTTTGGAGACTGTGTTGCAGAAGGACTGTTGCACACAGAAGAGATTGGAGACTGAGGTGTAGAAGTCCTGTTACATAGAGTAAAGTTTTGAGACTGGGGTACAGGAGGATCGTTGAGAGGAGCAGAAATTGGAGACTGGGGTGGAGTAGGATCATTGCCGAGAGCAGAGGTTGGAGATTGGTGTGCAGAAGGACTGTTGCAGAGAGCAGATTTTAGAAACTGGGTTGCAGAATGACTGTTACAAAGAGCAGAGGTCTGTGACTGTGGTGCAGAAGGACTGTTACAAAGAGCAGAGTTTGGAGACAGGGGTACAGAAGGACTTTTACAGAGAGCAGAGGTTGGAAACTGGGGTTCAAATGGATCTTACAGAGAGCAGAGTTTGGAGACTGGGGTGCAAAAGGACTGTTACAGAGTGCAGAGTTTAAAGACTGAGTTTAAGACGGATCATACAGAGAGCAGAGTTGGAGACTGAGGTGCAGAAGAACTGTTACAGAAAGCAGATGTAGGAGACTGGGGTTCAGAAGGGTCGTTGCGGAGAGTAGAGTTTTCAGACTGAGGTGCAGAAGAACTTTTGCAGAGAGCAGATTTTGGAGACTGGGGTGCAGAAGGACTTTTGCAGAGAGCAGATGTTGGTAACTAGGGTGCAGAAAGACTTTTTTAGAGAGCAGAGGTTGGAGACTGGGGTGCAGAAGGACTGTTAAAGAGAATAGATGTTGGAGAATGAGGTGCGGAAGTCCTGTTATAGAGAGCAGAGGTTGGAGATTTGGATGCAGAAGGACTTTTACAGAGAGCAGAGGTTGGATACTAGGGTTCAGAAGGATCTTACAGAGAGCAGAATTTGGAGACTGTGGTGCAGAAGACTGTTACAGAAATCAGAGGTAGAAGACTGGGGTGCAGTAGGATCATTGCAGAGAGCAGATTTTGGAGACTGGGGTGCAGAAGGCCTGCCACAGAAGAAGAGTTTGGAGACTGGCGTGCAGAAGGCTTGTTACAGAGAGGAAAGTTTGGAGACTGGGGTGCAGAAGGACAGTTATAGAGAGCAGAGTTTGGAGACTGGGTTGCTGAAGGATCTTACAGAGAGCAGAGGTTGGAGACTGAGGTGCAGGTGGACTGTTACAGAGAGCAGTGTTTGGGGACTGGGGTGCATAAGAATCATGAAGAGAGCAGAGGTGTCAGACTGAGGTTCAGTAGGACTGTTACAGAGATCAGAGTTTGGAGACTGAGGTGCAGAAGGACTGTTACAGAAAGCAGAGGTTAGAAATTGGGGTGCAGAAGGACCGTTACAGAGACCAGACTTTGGAGACTGCGGTATAGAAAAACTGTTACAGAGAGCAGAGGTTAGAGACTGGGGTGCAGAAGGAATATTACAAAGAGCACAGGTTGGAGAGTGAAGTGCAGAAGGATAGATACAGAGAGCAGAGGTTTGAGACTGAGGTTTAAAAGGACTGAAACAGAAAGCAGAGTTTGGAGACTGGGGTGCTGAAAGACCGTTACGGAGAGCAGAGGTTGGAGACGGGGGACAACAAGGACTGTTGCAGAGGACAGAGGTTGGAGACTGTGGTGCCACAGGACACTTGCAGAAGGCAGAGGTTAAAGACTGGGGTGGAGAAGGAATGTTACAGAGAGCAGAGTTTTGAAACTGGAGTGCAGAAGGATCTTACAGAGAGCAGAGATTGGAGACTGTGGTGCAGAAGTATTGTTACAGTAAGCAGAGGTTGGAGACTGGGGTCCAGAAGGATCGTTTCAGAGAGGAGAGTTTGGAGACTGGGGTGCAGAAGGACTCTCATAGAGAGCAGAGGTTGGAGTCTGATGTGCAGAAAGACTCTTACAGAAAGCAGAGTTTGGAGACTGGGGTGCAGAAGGACTGTTAGAGAGAGCAGAGGTTGGAGACTGTGGTGCAGAAGGACTGTTGCAGAGATCAGAGGTTAAAGACTGTGGTGCAGTAGGATCATCGCAGAGAGCAGAGGTTGGAGACTGGGGTGCAGAAGGATCCTTGGAGAGAGCAGATTTTGAAGACTGGGGTGCAGAAGGCCTGCTACAGAGACCAGAGTTTGGAGACTGAGGTGCAGAAACACTGTTACAGAAACTAGAGGTTTGAAATTGGGGTACAGGAGAAATGTTACAGAAACCAGAGTTTGGAGACTGCGGTATAGAAAAACTGTTACAGAGCGCAGAGATTGGAACTGGGGTGCAGAAGGACTGCTGCAGAGAGCAGAGGTTTGAGACTGGGTTTTAGAAGGATCGTTGCAGAGAGCAGAGTTTAGAGACTGGGGTGCAGAAGGACTGTTGCAGAGAGCAGAGGTTAGAAACTAGGGTGTAGAAGGACTGTTGCAGAGAGCAGATGTTGGAGACTGGAGTCCAGATTGACTGTTGCAGAGAGCAGAGGTTGGAGACTGAGGTACAGAAGGACTGTTACAAAGAGCAGATTTTTGAGACTGGTCTGCAGAAGTACTGTTACAAAGAGCAGAGGTTGGACACTAGGGTTCAGATTGATCTTACAGAGAGCAGAGGTTGAAGACTGGGGTGGAAATGGACTGTTGCAGAGAGCAGAGGTTTGAGACTGGAGTGCAGAAGATCTGTTACAGAGAGCAGAGTTTGGAGACTGAGGTGTAGAAAGATTGTTACAGAGAGCTGAATTTGGAGACTGAGGTGTAGAAAGATTGTTGCAGAGAGCAGAGTTTTCAGACTGAGTTGCAGAAGGACTCTTGCAGAGAGCAGATGTTGAGACTGGGGTGCAAAGGAATGTTACAGAGAGTAGAAGTCGTAGATTGGGATTCAAAAGGCCTGTTACAGAGAGTAGAGTTTGGAGACTGGGGTGCAGAAGGACTGTTACAGAGAGCAGGTTTTGGAGACGGAGTTGCAGAAGGATCTTAAAGAGAGCATAGTTTGGAGACAGAGGTGAAGCAGGACTGTTACAGAGAGCAGAGTTTTGAGATGGGGTGCAGAAGGATCATTGCAGAGCACAGAGTTTTCAGACTGAGCTTCAGAAGGACTGTTGCAGAGAGCAGTTTTTGGAGACACGGGTGCAGAAGGACTTTTGCAGAGAGTAGATATTGGAGACTGGGGTGAAGAAAGATCGTCGTTGAGAGCAGAGTTTGGAGACTGGGGTGCAGAAGGCCTGTTACAGAGAGAAGAGTTTGGAGAAAGGGTGCAGAAGGACTGTTACGGGGGGAAGAGTTTGGAGACTGGGTTACAGAAAGATCTTACACAGAGCAGAGGTTGGAGACTGAGGTGCAGAACGACTGTACAAAGAGTAGAGGTTGGAGACTGAGGTGCACAAGGATTGTTACAGAGAGCAGATGTTAGAGACTGGGGTGCAGAAGGACTGTTGCAGATAGCAGAGGTGGGGGACTGGGATGCAGAAGAACTGTCGGAAAGAGCAGAGGTTGGAGACTGAGGTGCAGAAGGAATGTTACAGAGAGCAGAGTTTGGAGACTGGGGTGCAGAAGTACTGATACAGAGAGAAGAGGTTGGAGACTGGGGTGCAGAAGGACCGCTAGTGAAAGCAGAGTTTCGAGACTGCAGTACAGAAGGACCGTTACAGAGAGCATACGTTGAAGACTAGGGTGCAGAAGGACTGTTGCAGAGAGCAGATGTTGGAGACTGTGATGTAGAAGGACTGTTGAAGAGAACAGAGGTTAGAGAATGGGGTGTAGAAGGACTTTTGCAGAGAGCAGAGGTTGAAGACTGAGGTGCAGAAGGACTGTTACAGAGAGCAGAGTTTGAGGTTCAGAAGGACTGTTAGAGAGAGCATTGTATGGAGACTGGGGTGCAGATGGATCGTTGCAGACAGAAGAGGTTTGAGACTGGGGTGCAGAAGGACTGTTACAAAGAGTAGAGTTTGGAGACTGAGGTGCAGAAGAATCGTTTATGAGAGCAGAGTTTGGAGACTGAGGTGCAAAAGGACTGTTATTGAGAGCCGAGGTTGGAGACTGGGGTGCACAAGAACTGTTACAGAGAGCAGAGTTTTTAGACACGGTTGCTAAAGAATCTTACAGAGAGCAGAGGTTGTAGACCAAGTTGCAGCAGGACTCTTACAGAGAACAGAGTTTGGAGACTAGGGTGCAGAAGGATCGTTGCAGAGAACAGAGTTTTCAGACTGAGGTGCAGAAGGACTATTGCAGAGAGCACATGTTGGAGACTGGGATGCAGAAGGACTGTTGCAGAGAGCAGAAGTTGGAGACTGGGGTGCAGAAGGATCGTTGTAGAGAGAAGAGGTTGGAGACTGGGGTGAAGAAGGATTTTTATACAGAAAAGAGGTCGGAGACTGGGGTGTAGAAGGCCTGTTACGGAGAGCAGAGTTAGGAGAAGGGGTGCAGAAGTACTTTTACAAAGAGTAGAGTTTGCGAATGAGGTCCAGAAGGATCGTTATAGAGAGCGGAGGTTGGATACTGGGTTGCAGAGGGACTGCTGCAGAGAGCAGAGGCTTGACATGGGGTGTAGAAGAACTGTTGCGGAGAGCACATGTTTGAGATTTGTGTGCAGAAGCACTGTTGCAAAGAGTAAAGGTTGGAGACTGCCTTTCAGGAGGACTGTTACAGTGGCAGAGAACAGTGTTTTCAGACCTAGGTGCAGAAAGACTGTTGCAGAGAGCAGATACTGGAGACTGGGGTGCAAAAGGTCTGTTGCAGAGAACAGAGGTTGGAAAAGGTGTGCAGAAGGACTGTTCCAGAGGGCAGAGTTTACAGACTGGGTTGCAGAAAGATCTTACAGAGAGAATATGTTGGAGACTGAGGTGCAGAAGGACTGATACAGAGAGTAGAGTTTAGAAACTGAGGTTCAGAAGGACCATTGTAGAGAGCAGTGTTTGGAGACTGAGGTGCAGAAAGATTGTTACAGAGAGCAGAGGTTGGAGACTGGGGTGCAGAAGGACTGTTGAAGATAGCAGAGTTTGGAGACTGGGGTGCAGAAAGACTGTTGCAGATAGCAGAATTTGGAGACTGGGGTGTAGAAGGACTGTTGCAGAAAGCAGAGGTTTGAGACTTGGGTGCAGAAGGAATGTTGCAGAGAGCAGAGTTTGGAAACTGAGGTGCAAAAGAACTTTTAATGAGAGATGAGGTTGGAGACTAGGGTGCAGAAGGACTTATACAGAAAGCAGAAGATGAACACTGGGGAGCAAAAGGAGCGTTACAGAGAGAAGATTTTGGAGAATGCACTACAGGAGGACTGTTACAGAGAGTAGAGATTGGAGAATGGTGTGGAGAAGGACTGTTACAAAGTGCAGACCTTGGAGTCTGGGTTGCAGTAGAACTGTTGCAGAGAGCATACGTTTGAGACTGGGGTGCAGAAGAACTGTTGCAGAGAGCAGAGGTTGAAGACAGAGGTGCAGAAAAAATGCTACAGAGAGAAGAGTTTGGAAACTGTGGTGCAGAAGGAATAATACAGAAAGGAGAGTTTGGAGACTGTGGTGCAGAAGGATCATTGCAGACAGCAGAGGTTGAGGACTGCGGTACAGAAGGACTGTTACAGAGAGCAGAAGTTGGAGACTAAGGAGCAGAAGGACTGTTACAGAGAGCAGAGGTTGGAGACTGGGGAGCAGAAGGACTGTTACAGAGAGCAGAAGTTGGATTCTGGGGAGCAGAAGGAGTGTTACAGAGAGCAGATTTGGAAAATGGGGTGCGAAAGGATCTTACAGAGCGTGGAGATTGGAGAGTGGGGTAAAGAAGCACTATTACAGAGAGCAGATTTTGGAGACTGAGGTGCAGAAGGACTGTTACAGAAAGCAGGTTTGGGAGACTGGGGTGCACAAGGATCGTTGCAGAGAGCAGAGTTTTCACACTGAGCTTCAGGTAGACTGTTGCAGACTGCAGATGTTGAAGACTGGGGTGCAGAAGGACTTTTGCAGAGAGCACATGGTGGAGTCTGGAGTACAAAAGGATCATTGCAGAGAGCAGAGTTTGAAAACTGGGGTGCAGAAAAACCCTTACAGGTAGCAGAGGTTGGAGTCTGTGGGACAGAAAAACTGTTACAGAGAGCAGAGTTTGGAGACTGCGGGGCAGAAGGACTGTTACAGAGAGCAGAGGTTGGAAACTGGGGAGCAGAAAGAATATTACAGAGAGCAGAATTTGGAAACTGGGTTGCAGAAGAATCTTACAGAGAGCAGAGGTTGAAGACTGATGTGCAGAAAGACTATTACAGAAAGCAGAGTTTGGAGACTGGGGTGCACAAGGATTGTTGCAGAGAGCAGAGTTGTCAGATTGAGGTGCAGAAGGACTGTTGCAGGGAGAAGATGTTGGAGACTGGGTTGCAGAAAGACTTTTGCAGAGAGCAGAGTTTGGACACTGGTGTGCAAAAAGATTGTAGTAGAGAGTAGAGTCTGGAGACTGGGGTGCAGAAAGATTGTTACAGAGAGGAGAGGTTGGAGAATGTGGTGCAGAAGGACCTTTGCAGAGATGAGAGTTTGGTAACTGAGGTGAAGAAGGATTGTTCAGAGAACAGAAGATGGAGCCTGGGCTGCAGAAGGACTGTTGCAGAGAGCAGAGTTTGGAGACTGGGGTTTACAAGCACTTTTGCAGAGAGCAGAGATTAGAGACTGGGGTACAGAACGACTGTTACAGAGAGCAGAGTTTGTAGTCAGGGTTGCAGAAGGATCTTACAGAGAGCAGAGTTTTGAGACTGAGTTGCAACGGGAGTATGACAGAGGGCAGAGTTTGAAGACTGGGTGCAGAAGAATCGTTGCAGATAACAGAGTTTTCAGACTTAGTTGCAATAGGACTGTTGCAGAGAGCAGAGGTTGGAGACAGGGGTGCAGAAGTACTGCTGCAGAGAGCAGATGTTGGAGACAGGTGTGCAGAAGGATCTTTGCAGACAGCAGAAGTTTGAGATTGGGGTGGAGAAGTAGTGTTACAGAGAACAGAAGTTGGAGCCTTGGGTGCAGAAGGACTGTTGAAGAGAGCAGAGTTTGGAGTCTGTGGTTTACAAGCACTGTTGCAGAGAGCAGATGTTGTAGACTGGTGTGCAGAAAGATCTTTGCAGACAGCAGAAGTTTCAGACTGGGGTTCAGAAGGAGTGTTACAGAGAGTAGAGTTTCGAGACTGAGGTCCAGAAGGATCGATGCAGAGAGCTGAGTTTGGAGACTGAGGTGCAAAAGGACTGTTGCAGAGAGCAGAAGTTGGAGTCTGATGTGCAAAAGGACTGTTACTGAGAGTAGAGGTGGAAGATTTGGGTTCAAAACGCCTGTTACAGAGAGCAGAGTTTGGAGACTGGGGTGCAGAAGAACTCCTATAGAGAGCAGAGTTTTTAGACAAGGTTGCAAATGGATCTTACAAAGAGCAGAGGTTGCAGACCGAGGTGCAGCAGGACTGTTACAGAGAGCAGAGGTTCGACACTGGGGTGCAGAAAGATCGTTGTATAGAGCAAAATTTTGAGACTGGGGTGCAGAAGGATTGTTATAAAGAATAGAAGTTTGAGACCTGGGTGCAGAAGGCCTGTTACAGAGAGCAGAGTTTGGAGACTGGGGTTCAGAAGACTCTTACACAGAGCAGCGTTTGGAGAATGGGTTGCAGAAGGATCTTACAGAGAGCAGAGGTTGGAAACTGAGGTGCAGAAAGACTTTTACAGAGAGTAGAGGGTAGAGACTGGGGTGTAAAAGGAGTGTTACGGAGAGCAGAGTTTGGAGATTGGAGTGCACAAGAACTGTTACTGAGATCATAGGTTGGAGACAGGGGTGCAGAAGGACTGTTTCATAGAGCAGAGTTTCGAGACTGAGGTGCAGAAGGACTGCTACAGAGAGAAGATTTTGGAAACTGCGATACAGAAGGACCGTTGCAGAGAGCAGAGGTTGGAGCCTGGAATGAAGAAGGATCGTTGCAGAGAGAAGATGATGGATACTGGGGTTCATAAAGACTATTAAAGAGAGCAGAGGTTGGAGACTGAGATTCAGAACGATCATTTCTGAGTTCAGAAGTTTGAGACTGGGGTGCAGAAGGACTGTTACAGATTGCAGAACTGGGAGACTGAAGTGCAGAAGGACTTTTACAAAGAGGAGGAGTTGGAGACTGTGGTGCAAAAGGACTGTTGCAGAGAGCAGAGGATGGAGACTGGAGTGCGGAAGGATCGTTGCAGAGAGCAGATGTTGGAAAATGAGGTGCAGAAAAATCGCTACAGAGAGCAGAGGTCGGAGACTGGGGTGCAGCAGGACAGTTACAGAGAGGACAGGTTGGAGAGTTTGGTGCAGAAGAAATGCTGCAGAGACCAGAGGTTGGAGACTGGGGTGCAGAAGTACTGAAGCAGAGAGCAGAGGTTGTAGACTGGGGTGCAGAAGGACTGTTGCAGAGAGCAGTTGTTGAAGACTGGGATGTAGAAGTATCATTGCAGAGAGCAGAGGTTGGAGACTGCGGTTTAGAAGGACTGTTGCAGAGAGCAGATGTTGGATACTGAGGTGCAGTAGGATCGTTTCAGAGAAAAGAGGTTGGAGACTAGGGTGCAGAAGGCCTGTTACAGAGACCAGAGTTTGGAGACTGGGGTGAAGAAGACCTGTTACAGAGAGTAGAGGTTGGAGACTGGGGTGCAGAAGGATTGTTGCAGAAAGCAAAGGTTTCAGACTGAGGCTTAGAAGGACTCATACAGAGAGCAGAGGTTGGAATCTGAGGAGCAGAAGCACTGTTACAGAAAGCAGAGGTTGGCAATTGGGGTGCATCAGGACCGTTATAGAGAGAAGAGTTTGTACACTGCAGTACAGCAGGACTGTTAGAGAGAGCAGAGTTTGGAGACTTTGGTGAAGAAGGACCGTTGTAGAGAACAGATGTTGGAGACTAGGGTGCAGAAGGACTGTTACAGAGTGCAGACAATGGAGACTGAGGTGAAGAAGGATTGATACAGAGAGCAGAGTTTGGAGACTGCGTTACAGAAGGAAGATTACAGAGAGCAAAGGTTGGAGACTGAGGTGCAGAAGGACTTTTAAAGAGAGCAAACTTTGGATACTGGGGTGCAGAAGAACTGTTACAGAGAGGAGAGTTTTGAGAAAGTGATGCAAAAGGATCTCACAAAGACCAGAGTCTGGAGACTGGGGTGCAGAAGGACTGTTTCAGAGAGCAGAGGTTGAAGACTGAGGTTCAGAATGATCGTTGCAGAGAAAAGAGGTTGGAGACTGCGGTTTAGAAGACTGTTGGGAGTTCATAACCCACTTGAATCAAACTGTGAAAGATGATGTATTAAGAACTGTGTAATGTTTTGAACGACCAACAATAAAGTAAAAAAAAAAAAAAAATCATTGTTTTAGAAATATTCTTTTTTAAAAGCATGATATTTTAAAAATTTTACCTAACACAGAAAATGGACATATTTGTAAATATTAGCCATGTATATTATTAGAAATATAAAATTAAATTATTGTTGTGAAGTTCTGGCTTGCATGAAACACAAATAAAGTAGACAAGTGCATCTTTATTTTAGCATTAGCTAAAAGGAGCCTGGAGCTCCTAAGACTTAACATCTCACTCCCAATTCTGCCTCCAAGGACTATTTATAGTTAGTAGCCAGGCAATCACTCTGGACATAGAGACTTCATTTGTAAAAGAAGAAATATTTGACTACTAAAATTCTAAATTAACATAAGCACTAAAGATTACAGATTGTATAACCATATAGCAAATCTTAAAATTTGTTCTCATTTAACTAAATATGAAATCAATCTTCAATAAAAAGCAGTTTACAAAATAACATTATCTGACTACACACTTTAGAAAGAAAGATTCACTTCTGCAATGAAATGACTTGTCTAAAAGGGAATCTTATAAAAATCTTATAAAAAATAAACAAGCAAACAAATAAGTGCATCCTATTAATGTTATTGCACACTGTAAGGATGAGAGAGAATAAACATGTAGTAATTTTTAAACCCTGCATTAGTTGTTATTATTGTTGTTGTTTGTTAAAATTTATGAACAGGATTTTTCCCCTATTAAACCATTAAACTCTATTTCAAACTACAAAAAAAAAAAAAAAAAAAGAAGACTGTTATAGAGAGCTGAGTTTCGAGATTGGGGTGCAGAAGAACTGTTACAGAGAGCAGAGGTTGGAGACTGGGGTGCAGTAAACCTATTACAGAGAGCAGAGTTTGGAGACTGAGGGGCAGAAGGACTGTTACAGAGAGCAGAGTTTGGAGACTGAGGTGAAGAAGGATTGCTACAGAGAGAAAAGGTTGGAGACAAGGTGTAGAAGGACTGTTACAGAGTGCAGAGTTTGGAAACTGTGGTTCAGAAGGATCGTTGCAGAAAGCAGACGTTGGAGACTGAGG